>NC_132972.1:697500-850000 GCF_047496725.1 Anoplolepis gracilipes | reverse complement strand
TTCGTCCACCCGATCCCTACGTTTCCTGCTCCAACGCATTACCATGTTTTCTCGTTGCAATTTTGATTTGAAACCAAACAGCGTGGCGACTTCTTTGCTAACGTATTCAATGAGTTCCTCCACAGTCTTCGGGATCTTCATCGCTGGCTTCGTTTTTACATTCGGTTTCGTCCAGCTAGGGCCAGGCTTTTCGTACTCCGCCCGAAAGACCTCCACGATGGTCTCCTTGCAAAGATCGAAGAGAAAGGTGTTGTATATCCGTTTGTCCCTGTTCTCACTCGTTTTGTCATCGATTGAATCGTAAATCTCGACAGGCGCTTCTAGAGTCGCAATGTCTTCGCCAGCCAGTTTAGCATTGTATATCAGAGTTGTGGCTTTTTCGGTAAACAACGTTAGTTCCTCAATGTTGGATGGAATTACAGCGGTGACCATCGACGGTGACCCGAGCGAAGTAGGTAATCGACCATCTCCAGGTGGAGTGTAAGGAGGCGGTGGTTTATTTGGTATTTCTCGAACGTAGAAGGATACTTCCTCCGCTTCCAATTTCTTAATCTGGTAAAGAATACAAATACGTATGCGTAATTTAATCTACTTGTTCATTACCAGGATGATTTTATATTATAAAAGAGAGTATAGATTTCATTATAACAGTATAAAAGATACAAACCTCCAATTCGATCTGCAATTGTTCGATGCGAAGCAACTTGGCTTGCAGTTCAGCGACCTCCAGACCAGGTTGTTCCAGTGAAGCTGTACGGAATAGAGTAAGAAATATATATTTATATTGATCAAATATTTTAGACACAGGCCGAGAGACAAGTTCCTCGGGAAAAGCAACACGAGAGTTCACATTACATCGGGAGATATTAACAATTTGTACTCGAGTTGAGTACTCTAAGGAAAGGAGAAGAAGGTTGCAAGGAAGGAGCGGGAGAGGCAAAACATAAAAGGAAACATTCAGTATATCGAGAAACAAATATTTTAAATGCATGTACAAAGCTGTGACAGGGTGTTGGACATATCATATAACATCTGTACACGATCTGTACACAATTTGTACACGATCTTTTCTGATAAAGAGATTCAGAGAATAGAAAAAGATAGATAAATATAGTTGATGAACTGAACTTGTGTTGTGAGATGATGCACAATATTTACAGGCCTTTCTTGTGTGCGCATACAAATTAATATCAATTACTAATTAAAGGATCAAGCATTTCATGCGACATCGACATTGTACATTGAGATAATAACAAGTCAATGTTCGTATCATTCGTAGTTTCGTGTATTACCTTTAGATAAATATAATCTCGACTTTGCTATTTGTCTGAAAATAAACAACACATGGCTATACCAGGCAACGCTTTTGCACAGGAGAGCACACAGCCATTATAAAAAAAATAAAATAAAAAAAAAACCAAAAGGTGTTTCTGTATATAGTATGTAATGTGTACAAATCGAAATGCGTATAAATATGTATACCGACAGTGTCTCTCAAATGATGGTCAGCCCACATAAAATAATTGCATCGCATGATTTTGGTTGAGAATGTGTATAACAATAATTTATAAAGAGAAGAAAAAAAGATTCGCTATCTCTCGACATATATATAGGATTTTTGCTTGAAATATGTTATTCGATTCTTGCAGTTTACTCATTCGAATAGCATCTTTCAAAGATTATTATCTTGCGGCGTTTAAAATCTTTTGATTAAATTATTGTGTTTAAACATCTATTCGATAATAAAACATCTATTGGATAATGTTATATGCATATGATATCATAATTTTTATAATACTAGCACATAACGCGGTTCAAGTTTAAAAAATATATACAATATATCAGACGGACGATTATAGGATTAATATTGATTCACATACATTAGATATATATAAAACTCATGGTAGAAATTTACAGCCGATTAATTCTGTATATGGTCTACTATATATGTTTGTAATTTTATATATAATATACAAAATATTTCTGATAATATTTTGATTATATATATTTATATATAATCAAAATTATATCATAATTGTATATGATCAAATTTTGATTATATATATATACATACATATACAGGATGTCCCCAATTTAAACGGCAAAACTTCGGGAGCATGTAGGAGACCGAAAAACTAAGACAAAAAGTCCTTTAGAGATTTGCTCGTTCTTGCTCGATATGTGAACACTTGATGTTATCTTTCATATTCTTTTGTTTGTTTAAATTATTACTTTCTCCTACGAGTTCTGAATTAGTCAGCTGTACCAGGACAATGTCTAACTGCAATTAATGCGGTCAGTGCTAGATGTAATGCTTACATTGCTGTAAGAGGGCAACATTTTGAATAATATTTGTATTGAATAGATAACATAAATAAAATGTAAATAAGTAAGTAAAAAAACAAAAACTTTTTTTGTGATTTTCTTCAAAATAAAGTAAAAACGAGCAAATCTCTAAAGGACTTTTTATTAATTTTTTCGGTCTCCTACACGCTCCCGAAGTTTTGCCATTTAAATTAGCGACACTCTCTATATAGTCAAAATATTATTAATATATATATATATATATATATATATATATATATATATATATATATACACATATAGAATAACAGAATAATAATAATAATACCTTTTAATTTATCAATCATAGCCGTGATGTCATTCTCGGATGTGGCGACGATAGACGGATGAAAATTAGTTTTCACATCGACGCTATGATTCGTCATTGATTTAGTACCGCTCAATAGATCGTCATCCAAGATATCAATGTCCAATCTAGAATCGTTGAAGTCTCTCGGCGAATCCATCTCAATGTCGGAAACACCTTTAGGAGTATCACCCGCTTCGCTGGATTCACCTGATGAGCCATCCTGTTCCTGCAGCTGCGAAACTCTTTTCTGCAGTTCGTATATTATTTGAGTAGACTTGTCGTCGTCATCGTCCGCGTCTAATCTTAATGGAATCGCATCTTTTTCCTCGGGCAAACCTATATCACTAGTAGCCTCTGTTAACAATCGTTCATCTTGTAACTTTTCTTCTTTCAAAAATCGATTTCTTGATTCGTTGTCCATTTTGTAAGATTTCTCCTCGAGTTTGCTTCTCGTTATTATCTTATTCATCTCGAGAGAAGGACTGTCATCTTCCGCGGAAACTTCTGCACCAAGTAACTCACTGATCTCTTCTTGCGTTTCACTCTGTGCAGCGCTTTTCTCGTTCCTCTGCGAATTGCTTATAGAATCGGATGATGATTTTTGCGAAATTTCGTCCAATATTCTTAATACATCTTCCGATTTCTGTGTAGCTTCATATTTATCCGGTAAGTTGGAAGATTTCCTCGCAATGCCTGCTCTCGAAAAGTCATTTTTATCTAAAATCTCAGACACCTCGAGACTCTCCTCGGAAATATCTTCGTACTCTGGATCTTTCAATATGTCAAAAGTTTTGTTGAGATTTTCGTTTATCGGTGCATGTATTGTTATGATTTCGTCAATCTTTTCAACTATATTATCTGTTTTTTCTTTAGTTTCTTCAATTTCAGAAACTGCATCGTCTATTACCGATACGGGAAAATCACGTGGCGATGCAATGACTTTCTCGACAGTATCCAATCCGCTTTCAGCAACTTCCACCAAATTATCCAGTTGTTCACCATCCGAGCTATCTTGTTCCAAAATTGATTCTAAACATTCTGTTATTTCTATAACATCTTTCTTTTCTTTCACAGCGTACAAATTCTCGTCTTCGTTTACATAGTTTGCGACAGCTTCTTCTTCTTCTTCAGCCAATTCAACCTTAGCATCGATTTCAAGTTCCGACAAAACATTTTCTTCCACGCTATCTGAATCCAATTCTGTTATTATAATTTCTTGTATTTCCGATATCGTTTCGCGTGGACTCTCTTCGTTGTCCATTTCTACATGCAAATTTATCCTTACGGCAGATTTATCATCGGTTTCGCCGACCGCTTGTAACGAAATATCAATCACTTTTTCACGATTATTAGGTTCATTTTCGTTACACGTATTTGGAAAATCTACGTTACTTTCGTTTATAATTTCCACATTCGTCTTATTTTGCGTTTTGTTATTCAACGAGAGATCCGAGACTTCAGTTTCATCATTTACACTGATATTCATATCGCATAAAATGCCCTTAAAACGATCTACGCTGCCCCCATCGTTTTCTATATCTTCAACTTTTTCTAATAATTCGGCCATGGAATCTGAAATAACGTTATCAAACTTCTCATTTTCTTTATTAGAGATATTTTCTTCTCGATTATTTTCTCTAGCGATTATATCTAGTATATCATCAAGTTCATCGTTACTTTTCATCATGTGAGATTCCGTTAATACATTATTAAACGTAATGTCGTCCATCTCGAGTTTAGTAGATTCTCCCTTTGGAATACATGCCGACATGTTATCTGCTAAATTAATTTCAGCTTCTGGATTCGTTGCATCATCAACGTAACGTGATACATTTTTCTTCGAGAAATTATTCGAAGCATCGTCTGTTTGATCCACGTGCGATCTCGAATTTTCATCTTGTTCTCCAGTACTGATTTCATCTTGTGGTATTTGGAACGAATCAGAAGTTGTCCAATTGTCTCTATCTTGAGAAATATTTTCCATACTAATCGCATGTGGTTGATTTTGATTACATGCAAGTGCTATTGAATATTTGGTATGGTCGAGCACTGTATTTGTTTCAACATCTGCATGGAGGTTCTTTAATATTCTCATATCATCAATATCAGGTTCTGCTTCCAATACCTCGGGAATATTATCCGATGATTTCGAATCTTCGTCTTGATTTGAAACTGAGTTACGCGTGCTTTGCAAATCGCTTTGCGTTTCGCAATTTTCCTTCGAACGATGGCCCGCAATGATAGGAGAATGAGAACGTTCGGAAAATTTCAACGAATACGTTTCTTCCGCTTGACTTTTTACAAAGTCGTTTTCCAATTTTTCTTCATTTAAATTAACATTTCGTTCACTTGTATGCTTCTTCGAGTCATCAATAATTTGCGTTGCCGTACTCGTTGCACGATCGAGATTTTTTCTGCTTTCTGACATTTTGGAAAAAATTTCAGAAATCGATTTTGTCTCGAGCTCCGAGACTAAATCATTCAGCAATTCTTTATCTTCATTTTGTAATACCGAAGTTGCTGTGTTATAATCATCGCGCACCATTTTAACATTTTCTGATATTATTGATTTCTCTATTTGATTCATTATCTCTTTACTTTTAGCTTCGTAATCAATTTCATGAGCTAAATCAGAGAGACCTTCTTCCGAGATTATCGCCGATATTTCGCTATTTATTTCATCCGATTTATAATTATCGTGACTTAAACCATTGGAAGATTTTGATTTTTCATTATTTTGATTTTCCATTATAACCGAAATGGAAAGAGAGTTGGTATTTATTTCCCCCGACATCGCACGTTTCTCCTCATTTGCAATATCAGCGATTTTGTCGCTAAAAACTGATTTAGATATTATCTCTGATATATCCTGCGATGTATTTCTTTCATCATTATCTATTTTAGACTCGTCATTCGATTCGTTATTCAAGCGTGACATTATTTCCGAAAACGCTTTAATATCGTTTTCAATAGCACTTATATCTTTGCTCAAGTTCTTATTATTTAACTGCAAAAAGTCCAATTTCTTCGAATAACTAAGTACATCGGAAGCAGCGACTGTATGCGCAGCACTTTCCGTGGAGTAGTCGGATTTACTCGGAATAGATTTTATATTGTCACTTTCTATTTCCCGAATCTCGGATAGTATCGCGTAATTCATTTTTGGCTGAGATCGATCGACATTAGTCATTAATTCATTATTTGTCGATTTGGTGTTAATGGTACTGTGATCTACAGATCTTGCATTCGATAATGTTCGTACTTCTGATTCCGATCTTACTGTATTGAGATTTGTCTCAACATCTTCTATATTGTCGGACATGCTATTTTGTTTTGTCCCGGATTCTTCGATTTGCGTTTCCGTAGAAAGAACGTATTTTTCCAAATGTGCATCGTTTACAGTCGATAACACCGAGGTTGCTGTTTGAATTTTATCGTAAACTTCTGTCGATGAATATTCGTCGGAAACGGTATAATTACTGTCCTTTACTTTTGAAACATTTGTTCCCTTGGCGTTTGTGTACTTTATAGATTGTTTAGAATTATTCTTTTCATGTTTATTATCGTACGTTATAGGAATTGTAATCTTCAATGGATCTTTTTGCTGATTTCTCATTAATAGATCAGATTCCGATTTAGACCTCAATAAATCGCTACTCTTATAAATGTTTTGTATTCTCTTCAGTGGTATTTCAGGTACTTTGAATTCAGCTAATGACTTTGGTTCTATAGCTAATTTATCAGTTTCTTTATTAGTTTTTTTCATTTCCAACTTTTTACGCATTTCGTGGATGGTCATATCATACTTCTGTTGAGAAAAAAAACGGACAGTTCTTAGAAATATAATATATATGTAAGATAATTACATATACGATAATTTTTTTATATACACTTACTTTAATTTGATTCAATAAGTTTGCTTCTAGAGATCGTAGTTGTTTCTTTGTTTCCTTTTTAGCTTCTCTTTTTAAACGCGCCATTTCAATGCGTCGTTCTTCCAATTTTTCAGTAAGAAGCCCTATCCTTCCTTCGACATCGCTTGTATCGGACGAAATAGTTGTATCTATAAAGGAACACAAACTTTATGATCAAAGTTTGAAATGATACAAAAGAAAAATTATATCATAAATATTTGACAAAAAAAAATTAATAATTATAATATTTATAAAATTATAATTATAATATTCATAAAGCGTTCAAAGAAGTAAACTGCTTTTTTTCTTAAGATTTAAAATTTTGATATTGTAATTATCATTTACAAATTTCAATTCAAGCAGATTAGTATTAAACTATTGTAAAATTGAATTTTTCTTAAGCAATGAAGCTTTTTTATATATATAGAATTGCTTTTGCGTGTTACCTTGCTGATTCAAGACATTGGAATAAGTTGCAACAAGTTTGAACGCCGCCTGCTCCATACGAGCCACACGATCTTCTTCCGCCCTTAATTTCGCGTGCCACGCCATCCACTCTTTAATGCAGTTTTTACGTGATGCGAGTGCAGTTTCGCGCGCAATTAAAATTCTGAAGAGGACAGAAGGAAAAATGTACAATTTTAAGAATATGCACGTGCATGCCCGTCATACGGACTGCCTCTCTGCAGAGAATCTATTTTTACAATGCTTTACTCGATCTGGCGCGAATGCATAGTTTATTATTAGACTTCCCAACTTAACTTTCGTAATTCAAGATTTTATTAGTGAATACATATTCTCCTATGTGTGCTTTTGTTCGCGTTAAATAATGTGTCAAAATGTTTGTAGTGTTAAAGAGAAAATAAAAAAAGGAAAAAGAAAAAAAGAAAAAATTCGCATGCAACCACATGTACTACAAGTTACTTACTGTTCCAAATGTTTGTCTTGCGATCGAACAACTACGGATTTTGATAAATTTTTCTCACTTTCTTTAGAACTGCGACGAGAAATGGCGAAAGTACTGATTTGAGACGTGGACATATTTTGTTCGTTTTTGATAGAACTCTCATGTTCAAGCCTTCTATTGGAAATTTCACTGAACGTGTTTTCCTTACTTTCGTAATCCTTAAGTGTTTCACTCAATTTTAAGTTTTTATCCTTTATAAATTTTGAATATTTAACAGGTATCTGAAGTGATTCTTGACTTTCATTAAAATCTAACTTGCCTAAAACTGAATTTTTATTGTTGTTATGTAATTGTAACAATTCGTGTTTTGTTCGTTTATCCTGATGTTTGGTGAGTTCTGATTTATCTTCAGATAAATGAGAATATGATTTGGATTGTAACATATTTTCCGTTAGTATACTAGAAGATGATTTCATTTTTTGATATTTGACATTCTTGTGTTTGGAATTCACATTTAACTCATCACTGTATTGCGATTTCTTGGATATATCTCTGTCGCTCGTAACAGATTTATCAATTTTTTTAGAACTCTTACTCGTGTTTGTCTGCAATATGTCTTCAGAAATTTGAGACGATTGTGTCATTTTGGAAACAGTATCTTGAGCTATCGTGATTATCTCTTCTTCTATAGATTCATTGTTAGCAGTTATGATATTAGAAGTCGATTCTTTTTCTTTCGTGACTGTTGCAGTTTGCATGGAGAGATCTACCGCTTGTGATGTTCTCGATTTTTTAGACAATTCTTCCACTAATGTATCGGATTCGGATTTCACGTGATCAGGTACTGACGTATTTATTAATTCTAATTTCGATAATTGCGGCATTCCGATAGATGATTCCTGATTTTCCAAAAGCCGTTTTATGTTCATAGGATGACCCTGAATTCGTTTCGATTCCATGTCGCGTTGATTTTGCTTCCATTGCAAAATATCCGCTCTTGGCATTTTTTCTTCATATTTTCGAGACCTTAGCTCGTGCATCGATATATCATTTCTTTTCGGTGATACAGTATCCTTTTCTCTTAATTCCTTACTTTTAGCCAAGTCGTCGGATTTGAGCAAGTCAAGTTTGGTCGAGTGTATGTCGCACTCAGATCTTTGTAGACATGGTTCTAGATTAGAACAATCGTGCTGAGATTTATCCGACTCAATTACGGAGCTCCTAGAACTATTACTGCGTATGTCGTAACCCTTCATAGGACCCGATAATCTCCTTGGCGATTGACTATCGGCGCTTCTTTTCAATTTCGTTAGAATATTCCTCGTCGACATTTCCGGATTAAACATGTTTCTTTGTTTTCGTAACATATCCATTCGTTCCTGGCTTGCTTGTTGGTGCAATTTTTTTATCCTATTGATATACAATATACTTTAATACAAAAATACTTAGACGCAATATAAGAATCATACACGTATCACTTACTTGTAAAGATATTCTGCCTCTTGTTGCAGTTTTAAAATTAAAGCTCTCTGTTTCTTTTTGACGGAACGACTATCTTGTCCTGTGTCTCTTAACGCACGTTTCTGTTCTTCTAACTGTATCAACTTTTTCGTTTTGTCATTCAATGTTTTTTCTCGAGACTTTAATAACTCTTCCATTTTATTACATCGTTGGTTCTCATCTCTTATAAGTTGTTCTATCTAAAAAAAGAAAAAAAAATTAATTAAATATATTCAATCAATGTATCTATTTACAAATATATGTATATATATATATATATATATATATATATATATATATATATATATATTTATATATATATAAATATAGAGAGAGAGAGAGAGAGAGAGAGAGAGAGAGAGAGAGAGAGAGAGAGAGAGAGAGAGAGAGAGAGAGAGAGTTTTACCTCTAAATCCAAGTATTGATTGATCGAGAACGTTACATCTCGAGTTGAGATACTAATTTCAGTGCCGGTTTCCGTTTTTATCGACGAGGTAGTTTCATGTAAACTAATCTCCGACATGGTCCTTATTCTGCTTGGTACTGATATATCTTCTATTTGGTCCAAATTCTCGAATTGCTCGATCGAATTTAAAGACTGTTGGGGAATATCATTTTCCACCGAAGACGATCGTTCATATATCTTTTCAATAATTTCCGATAATTTGTTTTGCGCATTTTGTTTGTCCGCAGATATGTTTGTCTGAGTCGCTATATCATTCACCGTTTGAGTTTGTACTTCCGCCACTTTGACCGCTTTATTTCCATAATTAATACTCGTCGATTCGTCGACCTTAGATTGGTTTGTCAGAACATAATACTTTCTATTAAAATGTGCTTCGTCGCTTGGTCTCCATATTTCGGCGACATTTTTTTTTGCATAATCAATCGAATTTCTTTCTGTTATAAAAAAAATTTCGGATATTTAGTATATTTTCCAGTTATAATTTCAGACAAATAATTTTGTTAATAAAAACGGGTTTCTTACCTTTCTCAACAATATTATTGTCAACTGTAGCAACTGTACAATCATCTTCAATGATTCTTCCTGATACTTCATCTTTTTCAATTATTTTTTGTGAATTCTTTTGTTCTTGCTCGCATTTAGTATTGTATAAAGACTTTTCAACATCTATAACTTGCCTAAGAGACTCATTGAAAGTATCGTAAAGCTGCAGTTCCGCCCGAAATTGCTTATGTAAAGCTTTTGGATGCATCTAAAATTTTAATACATTTTTACTTTATTAAAAATATTATGATTTTATATATTTTATGTATATATAAAATAAATAAAAATAGATATAGAAACTATATTTTTATAGTCACCAATTGTCCTTCTTCCTGCTCTTTTTCAGATTTTACTGTTAGTTTATACTTTGGACATCTCGCATCTACTTCTGAATCACTACTCGGTATCAAGTTTCTTCTTCGTTTAGTTCTGACAAGATTCATTTTTTCTGGACTAATTAAATCATGAAATTCCGGTTGGGAATAGCCATCTCTAAAAGAGATTCTTCTAGCGTCAAATAATACTTCTGGCAATGTATTGACATCTATGTTATTCGAATCATCATTAGTAGTCGTTGTTTCTTTACTTGTAACGACGCTCTGGGAATATGATTCCTCATTCTTTTTAGTACTTGTGCTTGTGAATTCAGAATTTTCCACATATTTAAAATCTTCAGTTTTAATTGATCTGGCAAAATTAATATTCTGTTTAATTTCCGTACCCGTTTCAAGATCCTTATTTTTCAATGATTGTATAGAATTTACATGATAAGCACGGTTTTTTGAACTAGTTATTTCAGACATGGATCCGGTATCTTCCGATGGCTCCGAATTAGCGCTGTGTTTTCCTTCGACTCTGTTACTTGAAATTTTACTTTTGTCAAACACTCTCTTTGTTTGTTCCTTATAGACACTATTTGATTTATCTTCTTTCAAATGTCTTTTATCTGAATCAGATATATGATCAGATGTACCTGAATCTGACTTTGAATCTTCCATCTCAGATCTTTGTTTCATATGACAAATATCTTTAGATTTAGTTTCAGTACTGTTACATAAAATGCTAATGTTATTGTCTCTTAGTGTAACTTTATTTGATGGAATGATCAGCGATTCGTTGCTCGATACTCGACCTTTGGAGTCTATAGGATTATCTTTCAATTCCACAGATTGTGCATTAAAGAACTTTTGTCTTTTGTCATTATCTTTTTTAGCAGTGGAAATTAATACACTTTTGTCTTTTAATTTCATTGACAGGAAATCATTGTTTTTTGCAGCATGGAATGACTTATCATTTTGTAATCTTATGTTGCTCGTATCTTTTCTGGAAACATGTCTTGGGCTTCGGCTGCGTTTTGTGTGTTCTTGTACAGATTCATCCCTTTTTGTGCACAAAGAATCGTCTTTTTTCATTCTTTTAGATTTATTTTCCTTTTCTCTCGAGTTATCTCTAACATGTTCCTTCTTTTTACACAAATTAGATGCTATAGACACATTTGGTGCTTTCAATGGTTCTATGTTCTCACAATTAATAATTGACGATCCATCTGGAAAGAAAAAGTCTAATTTTCTTTGTACTTTTTCACCAGTTCTTAGCGTTCGGTCGGATCTATCGTGCACAAATTCCTTTGCACTTAACTCTGACTTTGTTGAAGACAGTTCCTTGGAAACAGAGCTATCTCTACTGGAGAAATCCAATGTTTTTGGAGAAATTTTCAAATCTGGAACTTTCAGTGGTTTGATATAATCCATTTTCTGTACAATTTGATACAAATTCTGTGTACTATTTGCCTTTAATACTGAAGAAGTCAAACTGTTCTTTGCTTGAAAACTTGGATTATACACTTTTGAAGCAGGATTAATACAATCTCCTAAAGCAAGTTTTTGTTTCACTGCGCTAATAAATGGAAAAGGATATGGCTGTACAGGATGATACGATAGTAAATTTTCTAAACTTTTTATATCAAGTGTAGGAATTTGTGAGTGAATTAATTGATTTTCAATAGGTTGCTGTTGTGCTTCCAAATCTAATGTAATCTGTGATGTCTGCAACGAAGAAATTGTTTATAGAAATTTACATATATATATATATATATAAGAGAAAAAAGTAACAAAAATCACTCACAATAGCAGAGGTTTCGGCACGTTTAGCAATAACATCTGGATCCGAGAAGAAGACATATTTCTTTTTACCTTCAGGTTCTTCTTTCTGGCCACTACTCTTCATATTTTTATTCTTGAACCATGTAAATAACATCCCACAGAACCATCACAGCATCATCCATGTTCCTTATGAACGTGCATATAAATTTAGTGAAACACAAAGCTTTAACAACAAAGCAATAAAAAATTAAAATTTACTTTTATATATTAATTAAAAGAATATTTTTAATTTATAATTTAAAACAATGTCTTCATCATTAAACATTTAACCGACTATTCTGTTTTCATTCGAACACTTAACTATTTTGTTTGCAAAATTGTACCATTGATCGATTATTTTACAATCTGTATGAGAAAGAAAGAAAGCTTCTACTCTACAAAAATCGCTCATTTACATTTATGTAAACTTAAAGCACTTAAATTGATAAGAAAAGTAAATTCAAAAAATAACCTAATTAAACAATATTGTGCGTTAGAATATAAAACACTCTTCTCCAATCTGATGTAAAATTTTCTCGATGACAAGCATCAATTAGATGACTGAAACATGACATTTCTCCGAAAAGAGTATAATTCCACGCACACTTTGCTGACTTATGGCGCCATATTTTAAAGATTTACGACAAAGTGACGATTACGATTTGCGATCGACGGCTTTGCAAGGAGGTGTCTTACCACGAGCGTCTCGAGGAAGTCGTGCACGGTATCCTATCTCTCTCTCCTTTTTTTTTTCTTTCACACAAAGATTCTACGTACGTATAACGCGCGCGCGCGCTACGTACTTGCGCTAGTATTCGCGTTCTCAGCGGTTTATCACAACGGCCGTTTGTAAACTGTGTGATCACGTGGTACGTTAGGACCCGCTACTCGTTCGCGATTAAACATGGCAACCAAGGGAGGAGGGAGAAGTATAAACACGCACACGGGGATGTGATCGATAATAACGCGAGCACGCGAGGGCGAGGATCTCGCGGAGAAACGCGAAGAAGTGGGTGTACAGCCCCGTGCACGCTCCGTCTGTCACCGGGCTGTATCACATCTCGCCATAGAAGCGTACCAGCTGTTTTTCTCAAACCGCAGGATCTCTCGAAATTTTTCTCCCACTTTCTCCACTTTACCTCCTTTTTGTCTCTCTTCAACTCGTCACCGCTGCGTCACAAACTCCAATAAAACCTGTATTCGTGGCACCTATAGATGCGGCACCTGCATACGTGTTCCCTTATCCGATGCATCACTCCGTTTGCTCGTCCAATCGCAGGATCTCGACGCACATGCATTTCCGATGATGGTAACTTCTCAGTAGACAGAGATAGATACAAGTGTCGCGTAATTGGCTGTCGAATAGAGAATTTTTGGATTCCCGAAAATTTGTTTTCTTCGGCGGCCAATCGCATGATATTGTGTTTTATGTGTGTTCTTGTTGAAAAGAATGGTCCCAATTTGTACGAACGATCGCCAAGTGCGCATAAAGGTCTGTTCACACGATCAGAAATCAACCAATCATATGTTTATAAAAATCTGGAAAATATATATAAGATCCTTGGATTGGAGTAGGATATATGAAAAGAAATTTACTCATCGAATTTCACTCTCGGTTTTGCATATGTATTATGCATAAAGTTCCGTGATTAAAGCATGCGTTGTACTGTTTGATTTGTTATGTATCAAGAAAGAGAAGATATTTTTTGAGTGTTTATAAAAAATTTTATGTAACAATTTCTAGAGAAAACGTAAATATAATTTTGATATATTTTAATACGTATTAATATTTTCATATATATTAATTTCTGTTCATTAATTTTATATTATCTGTGTGTATATATACAATCATTTTATTTATGTATATTTGCATCACTGGTCTAATTTTTAGTTAACTCTGTAGCCTAATCTTTTCGTTTTATATTTAAAAATAATGATTACAATTCAGAGTAGCAAAAATTATTGCTCTTGTAGATTAGTCAACTAGTTGATATCTTTATAATATAGTCATATCAATATGTGTTTTTTTATTCTAATATATATCTAATTTATTTTAAAAGCAAATTATTTTTTGTTTTTAAAATACAAAAGATATATTTAGCAAATTATGTGTGATATTTTATGATACAGATATATTTATTTAATAATACAAGGTTAATTTTCTCTTTACATGGTTGACAATCAAATTTTTCATATATAAATAATACTGTTATTACATTTGTATTTATTTTTACAGAGAAATGCCGGACATAAAAGTCACACCACTCGGTGCTGGACAGGATGTCGGGCGTAGTTGTATTCTTGTCACAATGGGTGGTAAAAACATTATGTTAGATTGTGGAATGCATATGGGATTCAATGACGAGAGACGTTTTCCCGATTTTTCTTACATAGTCGCGGAAGGACCCGCGACCAATTACATTGATTGTGTCATTATCTCTCATTTTCACTTGGATCATTGTGGTGCACTTCCATATTTCACAGAGATGGTAATAATACAATTTTAACATTTTAAATAATGTAAACAAGCTTCTTTTAGTTGATATTTTTATTATGAATATTTATATGTATACTCTCTGCAGGTAGGCTATACTGGACCAATTTACATGACACATCCGACTAAGGCTATTGCGCCAATCTTGCTGGAGGATATGAGAAAAGTCGCAGTCGAACGTAAAGGCGAAAGCAATTTTTTCACATCGCAGATGATAAAGGATTGCATGAAGAAAGTCGTCGCTGTCACCCTTCATCAGTCTGTCATGGTCGATCCGGAATTAGAAATAAAGGCGTATTATGCTGGACATGTGCTCGGAGCGGCTATGTTTTGGATTCGTGTGGGATCGCAGTCTATTGTGTACACAGGAGATTATAATATGACGCCGGATCGGCATTTAGGTGCCGCATGGATAGATAAATGTAGACCAGATTTATTAATATCAGAATCAACATATGCAACTACGATTAGAGATTCTAAGAGATGCAGGGAAAGAGATTTTCTTAAAAAAGTACGTTTTAGCTTATTATTTATATGTAGAAAAAATGATTTAGCTGGGTTGATTCTTGTACGATTTCAACGTGTGTGTTTTAGGTACACGAGTGCATCGACAGAGGTGGAAAGGTTCTAATCCCCGTATTCGCTCTCGGTCGTGCCCAAGAATTATGTATACTTTTGGAAACATATTGGGAGAGAATGAATTTAAAAGTGCCTGTTTACTTTGCACTCGGCTTGACAGAGAAAGCTAATAACTATTACAAAATGTTTATCACCTGGACTAATCAGAAAATTAAAAAAACGTTTGTACAACGAAATATGTTTGACTTTAAACATATAAAACCATTTGATAAAGCATATATTGATAATCCAGGTGCGATGGTGGTGTTTGCTACGCCAGGAATGTTGCACGCCGGCCTATCTCTGCAAATATTTAAGAAATGGGCGCCTAACGAGGCCAACATGGTTATCATGCCAGGTTTCTGCGTGCAAGGTACTGTGGGCCATAAAGTCTTGAACGGTACGCGAAGAATAGAGTTTGAGAATCGGCAGATCGTGGAAGTGAAGATGGCCGTAGAGTACATGTCCTTCTCTGCTCACGCCGATGCGAAGGGAATAATGCAACTGATACAGTACTGCGAACCAAAGAATGTTATGCTGGTACATGGAGAATTTGCCAAGATGGAATATTTGAAGGAGAAGATTAAACAGGAATTTGGTGTCAGCTGCTATAATCCCGCGAATGGCGAGACTTGCGTCATCACAACCACCTCCAAAGTTCCCGTGGATGCTTCTTTAGCATTGTTGAAAGCTGAAGCGAAGAGATATTCGGCCTTACCGCCAGATCCGAAGAGGCGGAGATTACTTCACAGTGTTTTAATGTTGAGAGAAGATGGTGTCTGTCTCGTAGACGCGGATGAGGTAATCTTATAAATGATAAACATTTTGTTTTACTTATAAAATAATAATTGTTATATTCTACATACGTTAAGTAAATGGATCATTGCTCTTGTATTTTGTTAGGTTGCGAAGGCTGCAGGTATCACTAAACATGTGGTGAGATTTACATCCACTGTGCAGGTGAGAGATCCTGGTCCAGCGCACGCTACTACCTTAAAATTGTTGCAACCACTAAAAGAAAGATTGTCAGGATGGACGGTCCAATTAACAGACGGCTCTATATCAGTCGAATCTGTTTTGGTGAAAGTAGAAGGAGACGAAGATGATCAAAAGAGTGTTTATGTTTCATGGACTAATCAGGATGAAGATTTAGGTAGTTATATTCTCGGATTTCTGCAAACTATGTTGAATTAAAAAAAAGAAGTGAATTGTTGAACAAGAAAACTTGGACTTGTGATATTGAAATAGTTTTTCGACTATCGCTATTGAAGGAACAATTAGAAATACGTTTTGCATGTAGATTAAGACAGAAATATTTTCGAGTGATGTAAATGGTAGTATGGTATAAAACAGCAGTGAGTGATGTAAATGGTAGTATGATATTATTTTTTATGTTTTGAATATTTGTATGTATTTTTGCTCTTAAATAGAATAAGTATGAATATATAAACAATATATATATTGCACTTTTCACATATTTTTCAAGCAATTTGTTCAACTTCTTTTCTTATCCATACAGAATGATTCATTTAAATTAATATATAATATCTAATTAATATAGTCAAATATCTCGAAAGTGTTTTAGACAAAAGTTACAGGATTTTGAGAGAACCGTCTTATGACGAATGTTATTTCAGGTGGGTCCATTTCGGAGATTTCAAAGTTATCGTTACTTTTTTAAACGAAACCATCATAATTTTTTTTACAAAAATCACCTTCGCAATATTTAGTAAAAAATTATTAGAATAGAATTGTCGAAAAATGAACTGTTATAAGATATTTGTGTGCTTTAGTCTGAAAATTTTGCCTGCAACAATTTTCTGCATAAAATAATAAGATAAATTAATATAAAAAAAGATAATTTAAAAAAAATTTTTTTTAAGTACAGTTTGCAATTTTTCCTATTTAGTAATAAGAGTATATTTTTCTTATACCAATTGATTTATCTCATTATTTTATATGAATATTTTAGCAGGGGTTTAATATTTTTTGTTAAAATGTATGTCAGAAGCTGTGCTTATCATGTTCGTCCTGAAATTCTTTAATTTTTGTGTAAGACACTTTTCCATATTTTCTTTAATTTTCGAGATATTTGATTATATTAATTAAACTGAAACACTCTATATAGTATATTAAAAGAAAAATATAATAGAGCTTTATTTTATGTATCAGAGTTGATAAGTATGTATATACAATATATATATTTTTACAATTTCGATTAATTTTGGTAGATGATGCTCATCTCGTGTCTGGAATAGTCATAAACTAGACACACGATGCTTTGTCTAAGAGCTCCTTAGCACAGCGTTGCATACTTATTGTTAATTGAGCAATCCAATGACATTGTTAATAATGTATATAGTTTAACGATGTGTAATTTTTGACATGCAAAAAGAATGATCTGGCTGAAGATCTCATTTGATTTGAAAGTACAACCTTTCTAAATGTAAAATTAACTTAAACTTGTTTTGTTATATCTTATAGAGATAATTCAAAATGTATATTGTATAGTATACTTTAATTATGATATATATATTTATATTAATGTGACAATATTAATAAAAATTTATTTAAAAAGTATGTATTCTATTGTGTTAGTAGATAAGCAAAATCTTTGAGATTTGTCATAACAGCATACAGCAACAAGTAAAACAGTAAACTTTTATTAACTATGAATATGCCTTCTAGATACAAAACGGTAAATAAGTACGCGGTGTACTAAACATACATGCCTCTCTTACAAAAAATCAGTATGGTAAATTCTATGACTTTACGCGACCAATCGATTACACAGATGAACAAAGAACTTTTTAGTGTACACAATATTAATGTCTAATAGTGTTTTTAAACATTCATGCAATTGTTTAAAAAAAAATTGTCCTTCAAGGAGTATTCTAATATTGCTAGTTTGCAACAATATAGAATAGTTTGACCGATTATAATAAACAAAATATAATTAAATATTAACATAAATAACGGCATGGCTCATTTTCTTAAATGTCCATAGAATTGTTTGTCAATTTAAATATGTTAAATATTATACTAAAAAGTTTAGGTGAATTATACGAAAATCCGTCTCGTGTATGCCTAGTTCGGTACAGTCATTGGGCGCAATTATAATTTCCATTAACCTTTGTATATATAGGATCGCCTCGTTCACGCAAACTCGCCTTATATGATTATTGCACGTGAATCGATTAACAAATTTGAATTTGTTTACAATGGAATTAACAACATGAAGATTGTTTTATAAATCTGGTGTATTGTGTTCGCTATCGATAACAAAATGCTGTATATATTTTATGATATTATGCATATATGTTTATATATATTTGTATATATATATATATATATATATATATATATATATATATTATTTCTGGTCCATATATACGTCTAATAATAAAAGAAAAAGAAAAAAAAAAATTGTCAAGCACTAATCAGAGCGCATGACTCAGAAATAATATCAGAATCAATATCATAATATCAGCATGATAGCAGATTGAAGTCATGGAATTATATTATTTAATCAATTATACAATTTTTTCTCGAATTATAAGAACATCCTGTGAGTGTTATGTTCTTATGTCTTTCGCATAACATAATTAAAATTTATTAGTTGTTACAGCTTATAGAATCTATAAACAATTAATATCGGCAATTTGTAACGCACAATTTTGATAATCTTTACATTTGTGTATTGTATAGCTATTTATTAACTATAAATTATATAACCATCACATGCGCCAGTATCTCAAGATTTTCCATTTATAATTGCTACGAGTTTAATTATCTATAGTTTTCTTCACATAATAAAATATGATATTTTGTTTTTTTTTTTTTTTTTACAATAAACATTATCCGTAATATTTTCACTTCATATTTAGTCTTCTGAGTAGCAAAGTATGCTATTTATACCTATATAGCAGTGCTGCATTCCATCTTTTTAATCGTCAGTACTTGCACTGCACTAGCGCAGCTTATTTTTCGAAGTTATTTTTTTCCTGAACCACCCTGAAAGAATACATTAATAGAATGAATAAACTGTATTCTAATAACTGTATAATTGATAATGCATTCTAGTGTAATAAAACAAACAATATTCTATACTTGTTCTTCCATCGTACAAAATTATCAAATATTATGTAGATAATAAATCAATATATAATAATAAAATGTTCCATATCAATTAATGGAAATTTAAATATCTATTAATGAAAAAAATCAAAGGAAGAACAAATAAAGATTTGTGAAAGATTAAGATAATAATGTTTATTAATAAGAAACACATTAATTCATTAAGTATTTCTTATTAATAAAAAGATTTCTTGCGTCATCTTCATATCTAAATCAATCTAATATAAAACTAAAAGTACTTGCTTCTAAATTATGCTAAAATCAATTTATATATAAATATACCAGGCATACATAGGTAAAAAAACCCATTATTTTAAAGGAATTTTGCAAGGAAGCAATTTGGCAAAAACATACATGCAACATCTATAATAAAACATTAAATGATACAGAAAATTCCCATTATTTTAAACTAGAAAGCAATTTATAAAAATGCACATACAATGTTCACTAGCGTACACACATATAAACACACATACTAAATAAGTAAATAAATAATAAAAAAGCAAAAATAACATTATTAAATTGCTTATTGTTAGTCTATATGTTATTTACATTCGATTATGTTCAAGGTTTTACATCGACACATGAAAATAAGAAGCGATAAAAAGCAGAATTTTTATAGAAAACTACTAACAATGGTAATAAAAATAATATATATATACGCACACAACACACACACACACACACACACACAAAAAAGCATGTAATTTTTTACAAAAATTCTGCTTTATCGTTTTTTATTTGTCATGTGATATATTAATACTAAACGACAAGAATTATTTTAATTGAAAAAAATATATAAAACATAACTGCAAGAAGCTAAACATTTATTGTAATCTTAACTATTATCTCATTATATTAGTACTTCAAGCTTACATAAAATTCGAAAAAGAGAGAGAGAGAGAGAGAGAGAGAGAGAGAGAGAGAGAGAGAGAGAGAGAAATAAAGAACGATATGTAAAATAAAAGTATGTTAAATATCGCTATGAGAAATAATTATTGTTATAATGATTAACTAGTTTAATGAATACGCTATTCTTTTCTGCTTTTTGCGCAATGTACCCTTTACCCCAGTGTTTGTGCTGATAAAAATTACGTACAACCAGACACATTTATGAATATATTACATTTGTCTTTGTTTTTTTTTAAACATATTTCTCGATTTATTGACCAATATAGCTTTTTATTGTAATTTAACTATCTTATAATACATATTTATATTATTTATATATATATATATATATATATATATATATATATATATATAAATTAAAAGTATCTATTTACCTAGAAATTATTATCTATCATGAATTATATATGGATTTTCAGACAGTTTCGTAAGTCATAATCGGCAAGAATTAAAGATGGGAATAGAAATTATTTTTCTAGCCGTGTGCCAAGATACGCAAGATGCACATTCATATAATAATATTATATAGTCACAAAATAAAATATAAAGCCAACAATAGTCACTGTAAAACATGTTTTTATGGAGAACATATAAATAAAAGTGAAATCATAGTAGAAAAGGATTACAAGCAACTAATATTAAATATAATTAATAATATTTTAGAGTTTCAAATATATGTATACATTTTACGCGAAAGTATATTGTGCTCGCGTCATAAATATAAATTTAAAAAAATTCTAAAAACATATAGAAAGCAATTAAATAAAAAACTTTGTTTTATAACTCATCAAAGACATCATTTCTTGCACAAATATCAAAACATCAAGAAAAGTTTACACAAAATATGTTCCAAATAATAAACATCGACTCTAATACTATTAATATGGCCTATATTTTTATTGTGTGATATATTAAAAGATTTTATAATATAGATTACAATCATATAAGATTTTGCTTTTTATTAACTTTATTATAATACTCTCTAGTAACTTTCTTTATTGTTCAATAAGAAAATATATTTTTTATGTGTTCAATGTTCGATATACAATTTTCAGAATATTTTGTGATTTATTAAATCATTATAATACAATCGAATAGAATTCTATTTGTATGAGAGAAATTAATAGAATTTAAAAAATTATGATATTTTGTAGAATATTAATTTACCTTAAAAACTACACTATTAGAAATATTTCTCTCGCTATATTTTATAAGGTAAAAAAAAAAGACAAAATATGTAAATACAAAAATTGAAAATATATGCATTTATGAATACGAATGTAAAAGTTTAATGATACAACTGAATATATGTGAGATGAGAAACTAATTCGTAAAATAAATTATAATACCTGACATGAATTGTTCTAGCGGTAATCTACTATTAAAATTTTTCGAAAGGCTAGGAGAAAACATCTCAGTATCTCATCTTTAGATTTGCATACCTGCGAATCTGCGCCGTTTTGCCATGGTTTTCTTAGTGGACTGTCGAAACAATCAAAACAGTTAAATCGTTATTGATCACAGAGCAAGTATTTGAACAGCAAGACAATTTTTTCTTATGAGTCGTAACAATTGTACGGTGATCTGTGATTAAGTATCAATAATATTATATATGTGTAAATATTAAATTTTTTATACTGAACAAACACTGGGACAAAGACTACTATTAAAATCACAAACTCCAATTTGTTTTATACTATCAGATTTAAAAAAAGAATAGCCCCCATATACGATCAAAAATAATTTTACATTTGACTTATTTACAAAGTCATTATTATAATATGTATATCTTAATTAAAAATCATATTTTTTCATCGGAGATTATCTCATACGCTCCTAAGTCCGTGTTTCAACATTGTCTAACATTGTATATATATAAGTATACATATATTATATATATATATATATATATATATATATATATATATATATATATATATATATAATATATATATATGTAATACATTTTGTATATTAATGTACAAGTTTTAAAAAAGATATATAAAATGTCAAAAATGCTATAAATGTATAATATCTATAGATTTTGTAATTTTTATGTACATCTTAGCGAATTTATATCATTATTTAATCGATTGCATCTTGGCGAATTTATATCATTATTAAATCAATTGTGTAATTGTGTATCTAGTGGACTGCAAAAGATAAATACTATCTATTTCTAAGAATAACCAAAAAATGATATTTTAGAACAAAGTCATAAATTTAAATCTAGCACATTTTGTACAAACGACATTAATGTACTAGTGTATATATTATTTCATAATACGTCGTTTAAAAAAAAAAAAAAAAAAAAAAAAAAAAGAATTTTGAGTTATGCAATAAAGTTTATAAAACCAAATTTTGATCTACATCGTTTTACAATTACTTTTTAAATCACATGCTACTTGAATATACATGTTTCGTTCTTCCTTGCTAATAACCACAATAATAAAATAATATGTTGGACTATACAAAATCAATCTACATAAAAAAATATTGCTTGAAGATATAAGCTACCGAAATAATATTACTTTTATAGTAGCAAAGAAATGAGAATAATACAAAGGACTCAATATTATCACAAAGAATATGTATCAAAAGTAAGAATACATATATATGAAATATATAATACAATTTATATATATATTTTACAAAGCGATCACCACAAAATAAATAGTTTTCAACGTTTCTTACATGTCAATACTTCCATTTATTATTGCTTATAGTTAAGTTCTTCATTCTTCATATCTCTTCTGATTTAAATGTGTATATAAAAGATAGCATCATGCAAGAATATATAAACCAATTTTGAGGTAATATAAAATACAGATAACTTAATACAAAAATATATATATACTTTTCCTCTTTTTCTTTTAAAAAATTGAAAGATTTAGTACAAAAAAAATTTAGTAAATATTGAAATAAAATGCATAAGATTTTCACAATGTCAAGAAATGTAAAGATAACATTGGATACGCTTCATGCGACAAAACTTCTTAACATTCTTTGTAATATTGAGCCCTAATAAATGTATTTCACATTTCAATAGTCAACTGAAGTGCACCTATTACAATAATCGAGCCAGTAACACTTTTTTTTCTGTCTCAAACTTAGAAGTTTACCTTCCTCTTTTTCTTGTGCTTTTTATGTTGCTGGCCAATCAATGGGTTCCAATTAGCCTGTGTGTTGTGATCTGTCATATGACAAGATTTGGAGGAGTATTTTGTAGTAAAGGGGCTGTTCTCAATTTCTTGTTCAGACTGACTGACCAAATTGACAGGCTTGGTTATGGAACAGTTTGCAAACTCTGTATTCTTGAGCAGAGTACTTTCTAATGCAGCTATCAGAGCTTCAGACACTAGAGGAGGCTGTATATTCCAGATTATTATATTATATTATCTGACTATTTAAAGGAAACGGCAATTTATCAAATCGTTATTCGCAATGTAACAAGAATAAATACAATATGCCGATGAAAATTTGCAAAATTGCCGTTCCATATGAATTATCAACAATCTTGTAATTGGCACACAGTAATCAAATTGCTAATAGAGATACACAATTAAAATATACCTATGGATATTTTTTAAATTAATACAAATCGTCTTTATCCAATATGTATTATATAAATAATAATATTTATTCCTGCACATAACATATTTCATATTATATATCTCAGAAATATCAAGCAAATTAATCACTGTGTCGATTAGATGGCTTGAGATATATATATAATATAAAAATTGCGGCTTAGAATATATAACCAGTGATAATTACATCAATACTTTTTTTTAGCCAGCGTGAATATATGATATTCACAAAATATGTTTTAAACGAATTTGCAACTGAGTGTCTGTAACACACAACTCTGTTGCAAAAGTATATATTTCTTAGATTCTAGATTATTATTGATATGGCATTTCCTCACTTTTCAATATAAATATATATGTGATTTTAAAGTTTCAAAAGCCATATGATTTCACAGATCACAAAGATCTTTTATCTCTATTTCATACACATTTATATATATTTTATGTACATATACACATTTAGCTTAGAAAAAGGTATTCCTTTTCTTTTCATAATGATATATAGATGTTATTAAAAAATTGATAAAATAAAAGTTTTACATAGGAATTACAAGAATAAATTCTTAATAAGTTCGAACTTCTTATTTTTTTCTATATGATTGATAAAAAATCTACGAGATAGAATGAGAAAAATTGTCTTTAAAAAATTGAAAAAATTTTCAAAATGTTATTCATATTTCACAGTTTCAATGCAAGTCATATTAAGAGTAAAAATACATACATATTAAGACATAATTTATCATGCATAATGTTATAAGAATTTTATCAATTTTGCAATAACAACTTCCATACTGCAGAACAATTACAATCAGGCGGCTGTTTATTAGTAATTATCGGCATTAGATTTGTTGTGATTAGTAATGTATCATGTCGGCGTTTTGCAGCATAGTGCAATACGTTACGCTTTTGTTATAGAAAACAAAATTTGTTATTATAAATGTTGTTATAAAAGCTGTATAATATTTCTGATAGAGAAGGCACCCTATAAATAGGAGTCAAATAAACTCTTACTAATAAATACCAACCTCGGATTGAAGAGAATCTGATGTGGGTGGACCGTTCAGCATAGACTGCTCCGAACTGCTACAGCCACCGCAAATTTCGTTCTGCAAATAATCAAAAATTTTATTTTTTATATAATTTATCAACACTTATTTTTTTCTCATATCATTTGAATTATTTATTGTTATACATAATTAGAAGAAAATTATATAATACTAAAAACGAAAATACCTTAAGTTGTGACATTTCCTGTTGAAGCTGCGTGACAAGACTTTTCTCGTATACTAAACTTGCTTCACTAGTTTCAACAAGGGAACGTAATTTCGTAACTTCGGCATCTAATGTCGCCCTTTTACTGCACTCTACTTCCAGCTCCTGTGATAATCGGGCCTTCTCCTGAAACAATAATGATAAATACATCCTGAAATAGTATTACAAAAATTACATTTCTGATTTCTATTCAAATATTATCAGTGTTTTGTATTATACACATGTGTATTCTAATAAATAAAATTATTATACGATTAACAGAACATGTAATAAAGCATCAGTAATGAATTTATCTTTTACCTCTTGTAATTGCTCTAAAGTGGCCAGTTCATGACCATCTAATTCTCCAATAGGTTTTTGCGCGGTTTTAAGTAATATCTCAGTGCGATTCTGTTCCACATGATCTTCCAATTCTTTCACCCTCTGCTTGATCTATAAAAATAATGGAATAGTAGAAGAAATATATTGCTACATCAGTTAAGAAATCTCTGCCTTTAAAATAAAAATCTCTGTAACCTTTACCTTTTCGCTTGAAATTATTTTGGCTTGCAAATTGTTAAGTTCTACTCTAAGATTTGCCACTTCATTTTCCTTCTGCTGAAGTTGCGACTGCCATCTTGTTTCCTCGGATTCTATATGACTCTGTAGTTTATTAAGCATACCTTCCTACAAAAAAAGTAAAATTTAAAATAAACACTAGTTTTATACATATACATATACATATAATACATATACATATACATATAATACATATACATATAATACATATACATATACATATAATACATATACATATACGTATACATATACATATACATATACATATACATATACGTATACATATACATATACGTATACGTATACGTATACGTATACATATACGTATACATATACGTATACATATACGTATACATATACGTATACATATACATATACATATACATATACATATACATATACATATACATATACATATACATATACATATACATATACATATACATATACATATACATATACATATACATATACATATACATATACATATACATATACATATACATATACATATACATATACATATACATATACATATACATATACATATACATATACATATACATATACATATACATATACATATACATACATACATACATACATACATACATACATACATACATACATACATACATACATACATACATACATACATACATACATACATACATACATACATACATACATACATACATACATATATATATTGTATCATTGTTTTAAGTAATATTTTTTTAAGTAAAGAAGAACCCACCGTTTCTTCAATAATCTGTTTATAATGTAAAACCATGCTTTGTAGGTTTTTATTTTGCTTTTCCAAATCTGGTTTTGCTTGATCTGTATTTCTCTGTTTTAATTCATTCAGAATAGCGCCTACTTTATCTTCGAAAACTTTAAGCCATTGCTCGTGCGTTTTCTCCGATACTTTAATTTCTGGAAATATCCTCTGTAGAAGGGCCTTAGTTGCTTCTTCTTGCTCCTCTTTAACTTTTTGTGTCGTTTCCTGATTAAGTGAAGAGAAACACAGGTAATATTGTTACAAGAGAAAGATTTATTACCTAAGAAATATTGTTTATTGTTTTATTAAAAATAAAAATAAATTTGATTTTATTCTATTATCAGTAAATAAGAAAATATTTACATTAGTTAATATTTACTATTCAGTTGGAATGATTAGGAAAAAATTATTAAAATATAATTAAACTCCCTAACCATGATATAAGCTATTGTAGTAATTAAATTTATGACATTTAAATATAATATTAATTAAAATAATTGATATAACAAAAAAAAAAAAAAAAAAAAAAAAAACTTACTTCAATTTTCTTTTCATCATTAGATTTGGCACGCGATTCAGCAGCAGAAAGAGCTTCCATCACTTTCCAGTTCTTTGTGCGTAATTCCTGTAATAAAAAATTAAGAAAAAGACAATAAATAAATAAATAAGTTTTTAATGTTATTATAACAGAAATTGAGAAAGTAATGAAAGCATATACATAGAATGTGTGTGTGTACGCGCATATTATGTGGAAATTACAATTACAAATTCAAACTAAAAGTATACATATAGAAAATATTTAAAATAAATATATAACATAAAGTCCCTCAAATAAAAATATAAAAAATATTATAAATTCAGTAAACAAAGAACTTACATTATTTTTGGATTTTTGAACCTCCAAAGCTTCTTCTAGTTGGCTAATAGAACGTTGATGTTTGTTTGCATCATTTTCTAATAAATGTATCCGTTCATTCACTTTATTGAGCTCTTCCTTCTTGTGCGTTAACTCAGTTTTTAATGACTCCAGTAAAGCTTTCTCTTCTCTAAATATTTTGAAAAATGTTTCATAGATCAGTTAACTTGGATAAAATATAATAATTGTGCAAGAAACAATTTTGTAGGAATTTTGAAAATTGTTAATATATATTCTGCATTAATAGAACATATACATATGTATATAAGTGTCAAGAAAGTATATACATTAAATAAAAAATGTATATACATACGAATTAATATGTGGAGGTTCAGTAGTAACAGCTAATATATTTTTAAGGATTTTTTCTTGCTCATGCTGTTGTTGAAGCTCCTTCTGTTTCTCTGTCATATCTGCAAGCTGTATATATACAAAAGATATATATATATATATATATATATATATATATATTATTTTAAAAAATAGATTGCTATTTCAGGTAATAAAACTTCACACACACATATATATATATATATATATATATATATATATATATATATTTTTATAAATGTATACCAGTTTTCAGATTATAAAACGTTATATATATATACACACACACACACATATATATATATATTTTTATAAATGTATACCAGTTTTCAGATTATAAAACGTTATATATATATACACACATATATATATATTTTTATAAATGTATACCAGTTTTCAGATTATAAAACGTTATATATATATATAACGTTTTATAATCTGAAATACTGGTATACATTTATAAAAATGTACATTAAAAAAAATTTAAAAACTGAAAAATAGATATGAAAATAATACCTCAATATGCAGTCTATCATTTTCTTCCTGTAGTGTCATAATTCGAAACTGCGCGTCTGTCGCCTTTTTCTCGTTGTTCTGTAGTCTATTGATTTCAGTTTGTAAAGCTTTTAATTCGCTCGTGGTTCCATTGGCTTCTTTAATCTCAGCATGAGCATTATTCAATTCCGCTTGTACACTTGCCAATGTCTCTTGTATTCTTTGAACCTCGTTTTGATACGTGTATGCATTATTATTCGCCTCCTTAAAATTACGTTCCATTTGCTCAAATTCGATTTTTGTCACTTCCATTTCCTTCTGCATAGAATTTAATTTGGATTCCATACGCGTGACTTGCGCGTTAGATTGTTGTAGATCGTTCAGTACAGCGTTGAGTTTGTCCTGAGATTTTTTCAGTTCATCTTCCTTGTTATTCAACGCAGTTTTCAAAACTGTTATTTCAGCCGCTTCCGATTTGGCCTCATTCACTGAAACTGACAACTCGGACTTTAATTTTATCAATTCAGCTTGAGCCTTGCCAAGTTCCACTTTTAAAGTAGGAGCTTCATTGGCTTCACTTTTTACTAGATTCAACTCGGCTTGTAGTGAATTTGCTTGTTTCTGCAATTCTTGCTCATGCCGATGTGCGCTTTTCAATCTATGATCCAAGTCTGCGTTTGTACGATGAGATTCCTATGTTATGAAAAAAAAACCCAATGCAATAGAAAATAACCAAGTTTATAAGTGTTTGTTGAATCATAACTATGGATAACGGTTCTTACCTCTAGTTGCCTGGCAACGTCCTGTAGCCGATCGCTTGTTTCCTTAAAATGTTGCAATTGTCCTTCCGAGTGCATCAATTGACCTTGCATTATACCTAATTGTTGACGTAACATCTCTATCTCTGCAGTACTGCTCTCGCAAGTCGCTTGCAGCTCGTTTTGCAATTCCTGCACCTCCACGTGTTTCTGAGCTAGCTGAGTCTTTAATGCGTTTTCGTTCTCACGCATCTGAGCAAACTGCACTTCCATTTGCTTACGCTGTGCCATCAACTCTTGCTGCAAATGACCCTGAGTCTGTCCTTGATCCTCTTGTAACTTATGAATAATAGCGGAATCTTCGCTCACTTTGGTCTGCAGCTGTTCAATCTGTCTGGAGAAACCTTGCTTCTCCGCGGCATGGCTTTCAAAAATATGTTGCATTCTGGTGTGCAAGGTTTGAGTCTCTGTAATTTTGTTATTCAACGATTCTTCCAGCTGTTTAATGTTCGATAAAAGCCTAGATCTCTCCGAATTAAGCTCAGCTCGCAATTCCTTCAATTTATTTTGGAAAGCCACGCTCGCTTCATGTTCGTCAGCTAACGCTTTTTCCTTCTCCGCTAATTGCTTTTTAAGTTTGATAACAGGATCAGCACGACCTTCTGTCCATTCGGAATGCTCTAACGGATTGTCCTGTTGCTTATTCAAGAGTTGATTGGTGAGTATTTGTATTTCAGATCGACTAAGTTCAGCCTTCTGAATACACATCATCAATAATTCAACATTGACAGCATCTCCATCTAAAAAGAACAAAATTATCAAAATTAATAATATTGATTTTTTTAATTGCAAATTTATACTTTTCTGTAAAAACTGTACATACTATTCTACATTGAGGATAAAAATTTATAGATATATGTGTATATAAGTCATTAAATGTTACCTTCAAAAAATTCTAAAATATTAGGGTTTTTTTTAGAAAAATGTTTTGCGCGTATGTGTAATTTTTTCTACCAAAAAAAAAATATATATATATAACTTTCATATATATTTGGATTTACAGAAATTGTAGAAATTTTTCAATTGTTACAAATTATTTTGTTTTCGAAATATATCAAAGATTTATGTTACTGTTCGTACTGCACCACCGCCGGTACTAAGCGCACGGACATTGACCTGTGTGAATGGAGGGGGGAAGTGATCCTACCTCAACCACATTCCAAAGCACTTCAAAAGGAATTTACTTGGCTTTGCTTTGAGCAGATTCTTCGCATACTTTACACGAGCTTTATTGGATTTTAATTTATTTTTTATTTTTTTATTTTTTTAGTGTAAAATTATTTAGGAAATTTATGCGAGAACGGCTTTATCTGAAGTAATCGCGATTTCATAATCAACTTTCTTCATATAAAACGTACTATTAATTGTTATATTTATTAAATATAAATATATGTTATATTTTTATTAAAAATATCAAATACAGAATGTATGAATATTATGTATGTATGTATGAATTACTATTAAATAATATAAACTGTGAAAAAGAAAGAGCTGGCAAGTTTTATGGTACATAAAAGAAAAAGTAAAGTCGTATTTCCAATCAATTAAATAGTAGACTATAGAATGTAGCATCAGGTCAGATATTGATTTGCTCTCTATAAGAAACACACATACAGAGATCATCTTCAAGGTACTATACTTTTGTCATTTACTATTGAAATGGATTTATTGATTTAAGCACGTGTTACTGTAGAGATAAGCATGAATTAAAAATAACAGAAATTTCAAACAATATAAAACAATATATAAGAAAAATAATCATAAGGAATGAAAATATATAAAAATAAAACAAATAATATCTTTTTACAAACAATATGACTTACCAATCTGAGATAAGATGTCATTCTTTCTTTTCGTCTTTTTAGGCTCCTTGTTTGATAATTGCTGGACTGCAACTTCTTTAATAACTTCTTTCACTTCCTTAACTGGTGTCTCTTTCTGCTGTTCCTTTACTTCTTTCATAGCTTCTTTATTAGAAAACACATTAGTATGAGTATTAGAATCTTGCTTCTCATTAGTGTTTTCATCTTTTTTCTTTACAATGTCCTTATTATTTTTTTTCAATTTGGTTGGTGTATCCTTTGGTGATTTATTAGCTTTCTCTACTGTCTCTGTTTGAATAATCTGCTGAAGATTCTCTCTCTATGTTGTAATAGATATAGATTGTTATTATATTATATATTATTCTTGCTATTATACATATATTATTCTTGCAAAATAATTAAATAAACAAAATTTGAGAAAAAACAATATTAATCCAGTTAGCAAATTCTATAACAATATAAAGAACATTATCATCTAAAAAGATTTATTAACATCTCCACCATAATTTTTAAGGTTTCATAACTCAATATACTTCCTGTTAGTAAACATTAAAAAAAATTTCATTAAATATACATATATTTCCCATACATAAGTAATTTTTTAAATAAGAACAAAGGAATTAATGAAATAAATAAACACATACATACATACAAACATATACACACAGTGTGGGAAATATGATAACCATCTTATAAACAATTTTAATCAATGCTTTACAAAATAGTTAGCTTTGCTTTTCTCTTAGCAACCCGATATTATATTTATGTCCCTTAAGTTATAAAAAAAGCACAATGCAAGGTATAATAAAATATGCATGCAAGAAGTGTGCAAATGGTCATCACTCACACTCTGACTCCGTACGAGTTCAAGGTCATCCTTTGGATGAATGAGGTCAAAATGATTAGCCTCTGCCAAGGGAGGTTGCGAGGGATTCAATTCAGTCACAATAACCAATGGCTCGTCTTTATTTATGAGGATTGGTTTTATCTTTTCAAGTTTTCCTTTCTTCTTATTGCTCTTATTACTCTCCTAAGAGTTTAATGCAGATGTACAATGTACTATATTATTTTGATCAAAGCAGCAATGTGTTAAGAAGTATCAAGCAGCATATTCAAAAAATTCCATGTTATAGTATTATGTAATAATGGGCATACATATACATTTAATTCAATTAATCATATTATATATCAGGATATTATATGTTTTATATACTATAATACAGACGTAATTTAAATAATTACTTTAAGTTGTTTCAAAATGTTGATAAATGTATATTAAAAATTAATATAATAATAAATTGATAATAAATTACTGCTAGTGTTTGATTAAACCTTATTTTCACCTTATATTTATTTTGTCCTCTTGTTGAACACATAAACCTGAAATTTATGATTTCAGTTCATATCACTTCTTTTTATGATTTTTCAAAATTTTCTTTATAAAGAATTAAAGTATAGTTTACAATTATAATGTAAACATTGTAAGTGCAATTGTAATATAAAGAGTTTAAATATTAAAAAATATTTGTAAATAATTAAAGTTAACTATTTCTATGGCAAAAGTATTCAATTTTCTCACTTACAATTAATAAAGAGAGATTTGTCATGTCTGAGTCTTGTAATCTATGTGATAAGGAAGATAAAGGAAAAGAGAGAGAGAGAGAGAGAGAGAGAGAGAAGCAATTATCATTGGATGCTGTTGCATGTATAATAAAGTTATTTTTAGAATATAATCTTGAACTTTCAGAGTTATTTATCAATAAACACATGTAAGAAATAATAAAAAAAAAAAAAACAGTCTAAAGATCAAATCAAAATCATATTATTAATATTAAACATATTGAATAATTGTACCTGCAAGTTAAATTTTTTCCACATAATATTTCTACTTATAAAATCCAATATTTAATTCATATATGATTAGAAAATAACCTCAAATATAATAACCTCTTATTTATAAATAAAGTATATATATTCAGATAACTTACCAATACATCATTTATATAAATTTGTTAAATAATTAAGAAAAGCAAACTTTAATTTTTATTTAAAAAAGAACATTTATAAAAGATAAAACAACAATGTCATTAAAAAAAGATATCTATTTTACAAAACAAAAATTATTGTAAATTATTTAATGAAAATTAACAATTGAAAGTAGTAATAAAAAAGTGACATATGCTACAAAATATGATAATATTATGAATGTGGTTATTTCATTGACTTTATTAAATTGTAATTTTCTTTAAAAAAATAAAAATAAAAAAAATGGAACAATTAAATAAAATGTATATAATTTAGAAATTTTCTCAAATATATATATTAAACAGCATACTCGAAAAAAATTTATTAATGATATTGATTCATATTACACAACAATGACATAACATAACAAAATATTATTCTGTAAGTATGAATATTATTTGTCTTTATGTGTCAATGCAGAATTAAATGTGAATGAATCTGTTTATTATAAAAGAATATTTGCCGTGTCGTGTCACTTAATATGAAACAACTTTAAATGTGGAGAAATTTATACCATATTATGAGAATTTCTTTGCTGTAAGTTATTTAATGTAATGCCCATTATTATATAACGTATATAATGTATAAAAATAAATTTTCATGCTATTGTCTCATATTCATGCATAGTGTACAAAAACTTATACAAATTTGCTTATTATTGTATCAATTTCATGCATATTGTACACAATAATATATATTGACATATATTTTATTTCTTATGTACGTTACATGTGTTAAATATTCTTATGTACAACATGCATAAATATGATACTATAATATAAAAATTTGGTTCTTTTTTAAATAATTATTTTATCTGTTATATGCATTTATGGCCCATGTAAAAAATTGTTATATAAAATTTGGAAATATAATGTAAATGTAAAATGTTAAAATTAAATGTGAAATTGTAACAATTTTATGTGGAGATGTTTCATAGATTACATGACAATAGGATAAAGATATGTAACCCTTTTCCCTCCTCACAGCTCTGCTCATAAATTCCTTTTCAATGGTAACGATATATCATATTATATGTCATCTAGGTTATTGTATTTCATGCATGAAACATAGCATTCAAATCTTGAATATTTTAGCTTTATACACATCTCTTACATTTAAGCAAATAGTTATAATTATAGTACACCTATATAAGTGTAGTAGGGACAATATATAAATATTAAGTAAAAAGACATATTTACATATATGTACATTTTTTTCTAATAATTAAAATAAAATTGCACTATAACAATCTTTCTTAGCATGATATTAAAATAGAGACAATCCATACCATTTAGATTGTTTAATTCTTATGGATTGATTACAGTCTCTTTAATGAGTAAAATAATAAATTAATAAATTGCAAGCTTACTTGTACCGGTGGTTCAGGAGGCAGTATTTGGGGAGTCTCTTCAAATTGTACATGTTCTGGTCTCTCATCCTTATCATCCTTATCATCTTTTTCCTCTTTCTTCTCTTTCGCTTTCTTTCCTGCCTTATTCTTATGTTTTTTTTCTTTATTTCTATCCTTTTTACCTAAAAATCCGATAAGTTTTTTTTTTTTTTTTTTTTTTTACATAAAACAATACAAATTTTTTGTTATAGCATATAATAATTTATATACTTTATATTGTTTTATTTATTTCTATTTATATAAATCTCTTTCCATTTTTATCTTTTTTCTGTACTAAATTATTTTAGATGCAGTAAATAGTTTCAAATTGAAATTTGATTTTACAGGGAAGAGCATACAAATTAATTAACATACTTGACAATAGATCATCAGGAAGCTTTCTCTGTTCGGCAATTGCTTCTTCATAAGATTTTTCTCTTATACCATACATTGATATAAAGGCGATAATTCCAGCTGAGATGATAACAACACCAACATACACAAGTCCTGTCTGGATATCCATTTTTGACTGTTCTTATCTACAAGACATTTATCACATCTTATGAAACATTTCATAAAAAGTAAATTAGATAATAAATCATTACTTATGTTATATGTATTCGCTATAACAAAATTTTCTCTCTTTCACAATTTTCTTAACTTTTTACTTATTAGTATTACTCAATTTAAACATATTTACGTAATCGTCCTTTAGATCTACTGAAAGTGTTTAAAGATTTTTTGTACAAATCAAGATAATACATTACTGATATTAGTAAGAAAAAGTGCCCTTTGCTCAACTATTATAAATAACAAAAGACGAAAGAAACAACTAACAATTGGGTGTGAGTGAAGAGAATATACACACTTTGAGAAAAAACAAAAAACGAGCGCAAATAGTAAACATTTTATGCTAAGTAAAGAATAAGGAAAAAATCAGTCGCGAATCGCACGCTAGTGAATCTGTCCTTGAGACACGTCTCAATAGCATGATGGAACATCGTGTATACGTATACAAGTGAACGAGCGGGATAAAACGGAGACGATGGGGACGGATCGTGCGAAATTTCCGAGCAGGACGATGACATATGGATGACAGAGCGCGCGGGTCATCGACACACCATCATCATCATCATCATCGGAAATTGATCGGCGACGTAATCCCGAGGTACCGGCGGAATCGTCACATCGGCACGTTTAACGGTGTTCGGCGACCGGCACGCCGTATTCGTCGCGACGACCACTTACCGAGGCTGTTTATTCCTGTATTAGATTCCAGAATACGATGTTACGCGATGGATATTTCCGTGGATGGGCACAATCGTCGACGGGATGAACGTGTGCTACGACTTTCTCGCTGCGGACGCACGGTTAATCGGCGAGACGAATGAGCGAGCGAGCGAGCACGACGAAACGAGAATTACATGCGAACGACTCGATTTCTCGTAGCGATATGGCGGCCGGAGCCGGACGTAGAGCCAAGTGTACTAGGCGCCGCAAGCCACGCCTATCGACCGGCGGCTCCTCTGATTGGTGAGCGGCCTCTGCCACGTATGCAAGGCACGACGGCGGACGGCACTCATCCGCGACCCGCGACCCGCGACGGCCCGGTGATTTTTTTTTCCGACGCGATTGTGTATCAGCTATAACGACGACGAATCGATTCTATTTAATTCGACGAATAGTCGTCATACTCTGTCCCTGCCCTCTGTCCGTGTCCGCGATGCACACGTGCCTTGAGATGCCGATATTACGTATTTGCGTGCGTGTCATCGAACACGCGTCGCAAATCGCAACGTTGGCCAACGTTGGCAGGATCGGGCGAGATGCGAGATATCAAAGATCATACATGGTGGCCAACTTTCACGGATGCGAAAGCGCAGTTACTTTCACTTCCGCTGAGGATGACAAGTGATCTCGTGACATTTTCTCTCAAATGCCTATATATATATTACTAGATCTTATATAGGGTTTGTTTGGGTTGCTTACGCTTCCTCCAAATTTCTGCGCTTAAAACGAGATATATATATATATATATATATATATATATATATATATATATATATATATATATATATTTGGATTTAGAGAAAGAGAAAGCAAAAAGTGTGCGAGCAACGTAAACAAACACCTTACATTCAGGCGTTGCAAAAGGAAAGAAAGAGTAAAGTGCAAACAAAAAGAACAAATCTCGTACATATAAAATATTTTTTCATTGCGATACTCTAAATTTTAATACATATGTATGTTTGTAGAGAATCGACGCAAACGTCATATTCTATCTTTGTCACTAGATATTGAAAAAAGACAGAATGATAATATAGTTCTCATTGGAGATATCACTTATCGTTCGTTATCTATCGCATCTAGGGACCTATTCTTAAATCATATGCAAAATAGCGATCCCTGATTGGTGTATATTTTTAGATCTAAAATTATACACCAATCAGGGCTCACGCAGCATCACTTTCGCATATGAAAGTTTTTCGCACGAATTCGGAGATCGAGGATCGAGGATCTCAGTACTCAGTACGCGAGTCATGACGTTTCGTCGATTGTCGACTTGTGTCGCCAAAATGGAAAGCACCCATAGACGTCTGTGTCGTTGATGGATTCAAGATGGCTGCGGAATATCATATCGGAGAATATTTTAGCAATTTCGACGGAAACGCGTAATATTTTTATTACACCCGTGACGATTCGTCCTTCGCGTTATCCGTGTGCCTCAGCGTCGACTTCATCGAGGTCTCGCATCTCTGCGACGGTCGCTCGAAGAAGAGTCGCGAAAAAAATGGCGCTCTGTGACACTAGCTGATTCTCGCAAATACCTCCGATGTCATTAAGGAGGATGATTTCTCAAATTTTCTGGCGTTCTCGCCTTTGATTGAAGCGAATCAACCTGCGGTAAGTCTTGTAGTATCATTACTATTAAATCTCACATTTGATTTGCATTGTAAAACAACAATTAATAAGTTGACATTGGAACTGACAATTTATACATCGCGCTTATAATATTGTATGTACATACATAAGATGAGAAAATTTGCTAAAAGTATTTCGTATAAAATATATTGTCGTTAATATGTAATTATGTTGTTAATATGTACAAAGAAACTTATTGTATAAAATTTAAAAAATGCTTTTACAAAATTATTTTGATAAAAGAATTGATATGCTAAAATAAATATAAAGATTATTATTACTGCAGGAAGGTAGCAATATGTATCTCAATAGTTTAAATATAATATTTACAGATAACATTTGATAGAATAATTGTCTTATATATGTATATATAATTTATACATTTGTCTTTAATTTGTGGAATAAAAGATATATGCAAATTTTATATGTATAAAATATATATATATAAAAGAAAAAGGAAAGAGAAATACATATATATTTATATCATAAGAATATTTTATAATATACAACGTATTATTATAGTATTTAAAAAAATAATTTTAATTTTTTAGTACATTCTACATTATTTAAATCATTTTTATAATATATACAAAAATTGAATAATATGATGGTAATTTTGTCATTCTTATCAGTAACATATCTTTTTCAGATTATATATTACTTTTTAGTAATTAAATATTTTTTTAAATATGTATTCTTCCTGATTAATATTTGAAATTGATTTGTTTTATTTATTTATCCTATGTTAGTAATGTATATCAAAATACAAAGAAACTTATTTTATAAAATAAAAAAAAATGCTCTTTTTGATTACAAAATTATTTTGATCAAAGAATTGATATTCTAAAATAAATATAAAAATTATTATTATTGCAGGAAGATAGCAATATATATCTCAATAGTTTAAATATAATATTTACAGATAACATTTGATGGAATAATTGTCTTATATATATGTATATATAATTTATACATTTTTCTTTAATTTGTGGAATAAAAGATATGCAATTTTATATGCATAAAACATATATGAAAGAAAAAGAAAAGAGAAATATATATATATATATATATATATATATATATATATATATATATATATATATTTATATCATAAGAATATATTATAATATATAAACATATTATAATATTAAAAAAAAAATAATTTTTAATTAAATACAACTATTATTACTTCTTTTCCAATGCTATTAGATCATCGATATGACTCCTCAATTGAATCGGAAACGTAGCTCGTCTGTTAGCTTTACCAGAGCGAGAGACGATAGCGAAGATACCGAGGACGAGATTCACATATCTCTGGCGCCATATATACAGACGTACTTGGCGCACAGTAGTCAGGGATTGGGATGTTGCGGTATCAGTCTACCTGTACCGTTCGAACGTGCAGCACCACGATCATGGTGGAATCCCAGATTCGATTCGGAAATCCTTGAGGAACAATTTAAGAGAAGTGCCTTTCCTCAAATTAGATTAAGATTTCGGTTTGTATTGTGATGTATTTATTATATATCGAAATAATCTGTATTTCGATTATTAAATTTTTCGACAATTAAACAATTATTCTGATTATTTACTATTTTTTTACAGATATGCTCTTACGTATATCTTGCTGGTGTCCTTATCGTGGCTGATGTACTTTGTGATAATTGGAATAGAGAACGATACATCGACATGGGCGGCGATAGCGGGTCTTTTCGGTATCGTCGCCGCCATGGTGTCGGCCGTACTTTATTTAACTTATACAGATTACTACAGATCTTATGTACTAACAACTTCTGTGGGAGTTGCGTCCACGCTCTGTTTCCTATCCTTGTTCTTCCTTGCCATGGTGCCGCCACACATGGATGGACTAACGCTGGTCGGACATTTTGCTCTGTGCTCAGAAATTCTATTGATAATTTATACGGTGCTGCCGATGCCGCTTTACGCCTGCGTGGGAATAGCCACGCTTTACTCATTGATGTTTGAAATCTTGATTGCCTATTTGTATGACTCGAGGAGTACGCAATACAGCGAACGAACTGTACGAAATAATTCCTCAGAATTGAATAATACGACAGCGGAGAAAACGTTGGTACTTATGCACTCATCTCTAAAGGATCCTTTAAGTGTTGCTGGTCTACAGAATGTGATACGTAATATTAGTGATTTTACTACAGCAATTAGCAGTACAGAGGCGATATCGACGATGATGCATGAAGATAAAGATACGATACAAAATATCGGGAGATCAGAATTTTCAGGACGAGAAACGATAGCTCAACCGTTATACGGTACTCTAATTGACTCGAATATATTGAAATTAAATTCCAGCATCTCATCCATGATTAGATCTACCATTAGCTCAACTGTAAATGCATCGTCTATAGATAACTATACTAGCGATAACATGCTCGATGATGTCGACTTTTCCACGAATCTCGCGATAAGGATCTTGATGCAGATTTGTATTCATTTAATAGGCATGCATATCTTGATAATGACCTTTGTGAGAATGCGCGGTACGTTTATGAAGGTCGGTCAGTCTCTGCTGGTCCGTCGACAATTGGAAGTAGAGAAACAACTGAAGGAGAAGATGATACATTCGGTGATGCCGCCGAAAGTTGCGGACTGGCTTATGGAGGAGAGTGAGCGCGAAAGAGAGCGAGAGGATTCTCTGAAAAAAGGCTCGATACCATCCAATAACACGGACATTCGTTCATTGTTTCGTCCATTCAATATGCATTCTATGGAAGATGTGAGTATTCTGTTCGCCGATATCGTCGGATTCACCAGAATGAGCTCTAACAAAACCGCGGAGGAACTCGTGGGTATACTTAATGATTTGTTCGAACGTTTCGACGACCTTTGCGAGCATCACGGGTGTGAGAAGATCTCTACGTTGGGGGATTGCTACTATTGCGTGAGCGGATGTCCCGAACCGAGGTCCGATCACGCTAAGTGCTGCATAGAAATGGGACTAGGTATGTACAAGCAACATTATATCAACTGGTATAATACCTAGATAATCTTAATCGTGAAACTGTTATTGTACATTACTCATTTTATCCACAGCCATGATCGAAGCTATAAAACAATTTGACATTGAGAGACGGGAAGGTGTGAACATGAGAGTGGGCGTGCACACAGGCACTGTACTCTGTGGAATTGTGGGCACCAAGAGATTCAAATTCGACGTTTGGTCGAATGATGTGACCTTAGCAAACAAGTTGGAAAGTACGGGAAAGCCCGGCCGTGTACATTTAAGTGAGAATACTTTGAGATTTTTGGGAGATCAATACATCACGGAAAATGGAGAAGTAGTCAACGGTAAATGAAATGTGCAAAAGAACAGATATTTTGGACAGCATTTTACGCTATACATGAATATATTTCTCTTTCCATATGTTGAAACTTTCTTGTATTATTTTAGGTGTTAAAACTTACTTCATTAGAGCTCGTAAATCAGATTTCGTGAATCAATTTATTACAAATGTCACGTCACCTAAGAGTATTTCGCCGTTGATGCAATCGCGGAATCGCCTGGCATCGTGCAACAATCAAGCCAAACCGCGCCATCACTATCTTCACATGGTTACCAACGCGAGCAGTTACAGGATGAAGGCCAATTCTTTGCCAAGCATTTTGGATTCTGAAAACGATGGTGATAACATGGATGAGAAAGAGGATTCGAACAAAAGTCCGACATCCACTGCTAGTTATGGCAAGAAGAAAGTGCGGAACAAGCCTTGGAAGTATTTACAGAGACAACGAACAACCGAGGAAATGATACCTTTAGAGATAGAAGAAGGAAGAAATATTATGAGCCAAGCAAAATTCGATATTCAGACGTACGAGGAATGTAATGGATTTAGACGAGTTAGTGTCGCTTTTTATTCTCTTTTTTTTATTATTATCGAATACTTATAATTATGATTAACGATTGGTTTTTATTATAGATTCCTCTGGGTAATGGTATTGAAATGGATCCAAATCCTATACCTTCTAGTCCTTTATTATCTGGTCAAGAGCCAATTAGTCATGCTTCTTCCATTTGCAGTAGGAAAGATTCCGGTATAAAGAGTAACAGCAGGCGAAGTAGTATTCAACAACAGGTATGTTTTTGTAAGCCTTATTATTATTGTAGTATTATCTTTTGATGGTGTTTTCAATTATGAGATAAATTGCTAACCAATGAAAAAAACAAATAAATTGTTCTTTATGAGACTTTTTTTTATTCGGATTTGCAGTTGTTTCTATTGAATGGCATGGCCCAGGGTGATTTATTAGCACACAGAGTCAGTGGTTATTATACCTCTAGTTCAACATTAAACTCCACTCACGAACCTTCATCATCAGTGCCCCCTTATCCGTTTCCTCCGATGGTAACTGATACATTCGGTGCATGTTTTCATAAATTACGCAAGCAATCCGATCTCCAATTAATTAGGTGAGTGAATCATTTTTAAGCGCGTTTTAAAAATATTGCATTTTTTTTAACCTTTATCTTTTATTTTAAAGATGCGTACAGGATAATGTGAGTTCTCAGCGCTCATACTTCGTCAAACCACCGCTCTCGAGCGTCACTCTCTTCTTCAAAAACGAAGAAATGGAAAGAGAATACCGAGAAAACGCGCACAAAATCAGCGAAAGTATCGGTGATAATCCTCCCACTCTGGCTACCTCGAGATTCAACACATACTTTGATATCTTGATATCCGCCCTGGTATACACGGCTATCACAATCTCGCTTTTCCTTCTCTGCAAACCGACGATTTATTACATGGTGTTCTCTGTACTCACTACTGCTGTCCAAGTTATCGCAGTGTTACTTTGCATTCGGCAGCTCCTCTATCCACACACTGCTGATACTACATTCACGCACAGCATCTTCAGATTTTTTTCCCAATGGTATCCATGGCACGCGTGCGGCGCGGTTTTGGTCGGTCTACCGATCATCTCCATCTTGCTTAATTTTACGTGCAACAGTTTTCGGAGTCTGAGCAACTTTGAATATTACTACAGCTATCTAATCTTCGTCGGGTTGGTCCACTTTTGCAATTTCACGCAGCTCAACTGTTGGATGAAGAATCTACTGGTTACACTCACCGGAGTACTATTCATCTGCCTCGTGGTAAGTCACATATCCCCATACCAGGAGAGTCTCAGTAGTATTAATAGTAGTAGCGATCTTGGTAACAGCTCACAGTTGACGCAATTGGCGGCGTTACATCCGAATTTTTTCCAATCACTCCCGAGTAAACAAAGTGATCTTGATGCTTTGCAAAGTATCTCGAACGCAACGAGAGAATTTATCGCCTCGACCGCTGCGACAAGAATGTCAGTCGCGAAACATACAGGACGACAAGAAACGTTTGCTACGATTCGAAGAGAAACTTACACCGGATATAACGAGAGATTATACAATTCGGAGATATATCTTGATATGGTGTTGTTACTACTGCTTGTCTGGTTTCTGAATCGTGAATTTGAGATTAGTTACAGATTGTGTTTCCATGGTAATGCGGTCGCAGCGCGCGATAAGACGCGTGTGCAATCGATGAAGAATCAGGCTGACTGGCTGCTACATAATATCATACCAAAATACGTGGCCGATCAGCTGAAGACCACCGCCAAGTACTCGCAAAATCACAAATCTGTGGGTATCATCTTTGCCAGTATCGTCAATTTCAACGAATTATACGACGAGTCGTATCTGGGCGGTAAGGAATATCTGCGCGTGCTCAATGAGCTTATAGGCGATTTCGACGAGCTGCTGGAGAAGCCAGAGTACGCGAACGTCGAAAAGATCAAGACAATCGGCAGCACATTTATGGCTGCGAGCGGTCTGAATCCACAGGTGAGGCAGCAAAGCGAGCACGAGTATACGCATTTATTCCAGTTGCTCGACTTTGCTGTAGCGATGCATAAAGTGATATACGATTTCAATCGAGATTTATTGGGCTTCAAGCTGGTTCTACGAGTCGGTTACAATTACGGCGATGTCACAGCTGGTGTGATTGGCGCTACCAAATTGTATTACGATATCTGGGGCGATGCGGTTAACATTGCGTCACGAATGGATTCCACTGGGGTCGCCGGTAGGGTACAGATAGCTAGCAATTGTCTGGATGTCCTGTCCGAACAATATGAATTCGAGCCGCGCGGACAGGTATATGTCAAGGGCAAGGACAATATGGATGTATTTTTGTTGTTGGGAAAGAAGAATACTGGTTGACGATTAACGCTTAAAAATTCCGTGCCGATATTCTGTACGACCATATATATGTATCGAAACGATCCGACACTACTCGTGGCCTGGAAAGAATAATAGAAACAGCATTTAGAATAGGATCTGGCTATTCTTAGTATCTGAACATTTTTTATAGCTTAATATTTTTATGTGCTTGTTTTTCAGAGAGCATATGAACTGAATTGTGCGAATTAGCTTGCATTAATTTTTCTTATTTTTATTTTCAATTATTCCTTTCAAACTTTATGTGCATTGTTACATTTTAAAAAGATATTCGTTGGTAATATCTGAATTTTCTCTGGTCAATATTAAAGACTTTTTTTTCTTTCTATTTTTTTAATGATGCGTAGCATAGATCTGAAATATAATGTATATAATATATTTATTTATAAATATTGTTTCAAATTTTATGCATTGATACATTTTAAAAAGATCTAATATTTAGATTTTTTGTTTAGATATTAAAGATTTTTTTTTTCTTTTATGTGATTGTATATAGCAGGTGTAAAAAAATATAATGTGCATAAATGTTTAATAAAATATTTGAAAATAAAAAGTGGAAAAATACCACACAATGCAATTCTATTTGATTCGTACATTATACGAAAACTCAAATTTTTTTATTATATATTTTTTTAAAATTGTGAAAGATATTAACGATGGACAGAGCCATTAACTAATAATCGATTTATGATGAAATAATCAGAGAGATGAGAGATGTGTAGCGAAATATATGAAAAAGAAAATTAGAGGAAAAGGTGTGTGTGTGTGTGTGTGTGTGCGTGCGTGCGTGCGTGCGTGCGTGCGTGCGTGCGTGCGTGCGTGCGTGCGTGCGTGCGTGCGTGCGTGCGTGCGTGCGTGCGTGCGTGCGTGTGCGTGCGTGTGCGTGTGCGTGTGTACACACACATATTCATTGTTGCAAACAATAGTCATACATGTGCCCTACTGAAAAAAAACATACTCGCCTTATTCGTTGACTGCTCAAACTCAGCTAACGAGAGATATTTATTAATGAGAGATGTTATTATTATTGTATTTTTGTAAATATCGAACAATATATATATATATATATTATATGTATAATGAAAAGAGATATATATGTATATCATGGGAGATTATCTGAGATCTGCCTTTGTCTCAAGTACAAAACTGGATGAGAAAAAGAGCGGAGGAAACTTTTTTAGGAGCGTTTTACGTTTTGGAGCGTCGAAATGATAGTAATTACTTGTGTATGGGTGTAGATGCTATGCGAATGTGATTCTTGCGCGAATATATATTATGTGTATATTTGTGATGTATCTAATCTATATCTATTTCTTATAAATCGAGTCTCGAAAATGTGTAATTCTTTTCGCTCGAGTGAACGGTGATAGTGAAACGTTTTTAAGATGTGACCTTGAGAAATTGATAAAAAAAAGTGTTATGTTTCTATTTTATTCTCAATATTCTAAGAGCAACAGCGAAGTGCGTCCCGCGCGATAAAAGTCAACGAAACTCGAGAAAATACCCCGTTATAAGTTAAATAAATTTTAAAAAGTAAAAAAAAAAAAGTAACTACAGTCTTGTCTTCCTGTCTGATATTGTAACACGTAATGTATGTAATGGAAGTAAGTGTTATATACAAGTGTTGTTTGAAAATTAATTTACAAAAGAGATGAAATAGAGATAAATAAAATAAAATTTTAAAGTCTTAGTGATTACAAATAATGAAGAATGATTTTACCAAAGACCAAGATAGGAAAATAACAATTTAAGCCATGAACGCGTGCATGTGTAAAAGCGTAGATTAATGTTTGTTGTACAATGCGTAAGTGCATTGAGTAAATTGCATTATACACATTCCAAACAAAGTTCGCGACGATGCAACTTGCCGCAAGTAACAAGCTCGTAACAAAGTTCTTGTCACCGTTATAAACCGTATAAACGTCTGTGTCGTTATATCCGGACATGAACCCGCTACTCAGATTCCAAAGAATATTATACTGCATTTTTTTTTGTAAATCTAACGATAAGTTTGATAATATTTATGCTGTAAGAAACAGTATTTATAGATGCATGTATTGTCATGTGTACATATATGTATATTGATATACATATGTATGTGTGTGTGTATATATATATATATATATATCAGTACACAAATTTTGAGAATTTATCTGGACTACACTGGCAAAAAAGAAACTAAGTGCTTTGTGTTTGTTATATGCGGTATATACGATTCGAGTATAATGCGATATTTGGGTCTGGATCACAATCGGCATTGTATATCCTACACATAATGTGGTTGTAATTATAAGCAGTGTTTAACTATGATACTGTTTCATGTGAAAGTAATAATATCACATGTATAATAGAGAGAGAGAGAGAGAGAGAGAGGAGAGAGAGAGAGAGAGAGAGGGGAGAGAGAGAGAGAGAGGGGTCATCAAGAGATCCCAATTTCTGTAAATATGCTGTACAATATTTATAGCTTCTGTGTATAGAATTCCTCCCTTCGGAAAAATCAAAGGAGAGTTGCGATGCTGTACAAAAACTGTGCAATGTATCGCTTTGACTTGTCGTATCGTGGAACGTTAATATTCCGTACGAAAATTACAGTCAATTATATAAGTTTTTGCGTTATATATAGATATAACGAGATAACAGCTCATGTCAAACGTATCCGAGTATCATGATTTATAATGATAATAATAATATAAAAATATATATATATATATATATATATATATATATATATATATATTACATTCGCCGATTTTGAAGGGGGAAGTATATGTTACATGAGAGATATCAAATAAAATATATTATGTAAATTGGGTGTATATTTATCGAACATACACATATGTTGCGGACAACGAGATAAAGAGATGCCAGGCGTATATTGACGTACATGTCATTATTGTCAATGTAATTTCTTTATTACAATATAATATATACAAGATACTATAGCTGATTAAGCTATAGTTGATGTACAAAACGCGGGCGAGGTCGTGAAAACAAGCGGATTTCCGCTGCCTTCTGGCCTGGCACAAATCAATAATGTTACGTTGAAACATTAATATTATAACAAAGCGAAATTATTACTTTGTTTACACACACACACACATATACACACATATATATATATATATGTGTGTGTGTGTGTGTGTATAAACAGAGTAATTATTGCGCGCACGCACTTTGTTATAACATTAATATATATATTTAGGATATCCCATATAGAGAGAGTACAGATTAGTACATACTACTTTATCAAAAAAAATTAGCATTATATATATTATTATAATGAAATATTTGAAGAAATTTTATTTTAATTGACATTTTCTTATATATAAGAGAAAATTTTCTTTTTTTATTTGTAACAAATTATTTTTTTTTTTTTTTTTACTTTGATGTAAACATAATAGATGTTAATGTCTATATCTAAATGTTAAAAAAATGTTAATTATAATTACCCTAAAATTTTTACACGAAGAATCAAGAAATAACAAATGCACTCTCTATACATATGTAATTTTGTAGCTATATTGCACTATTTATTGAGATTTCGAAAACAATACATTTCCGAAGTCTTGCCAAAGAAAAGAAATGCTTATTTTTTGATAAGACAGTATCAGTCTGTACCTTAACTACATAGGACATTCTGTATACACACGTATATATATTAACAATTGTTATGAAACCATCTGGATAATCTTGATAATTTCGTTATATTTAATGATATTAGTGAAATAAGTATACAAATGTGATGTAGTCCAATAGGTCATATTATTGATAATAAAGAAAGGATTGTCATTGTGAAAATAGTGCTGTTGCAAACTTATTGATCTATTTAATTTATCTTAGCAAGTCAATAAAGTGATCGAAAGTGGTCGTTTGTAAGATAAGCAAATTTTTGTAATACTTTGGAAGAATAATTCCGGATAATTATCGTAATTTTTTGTGTCATTGTATACACGATGTCGATATTCATTATTCCTAATGGCGTGCACTATTCTCAAAAGAAAAGAAAAAAATAAATATAAAACACGGTATATATATATGACATTATAAGAAATTGTGGCAATGTGCAATATATACTTTCGATGTACACATGTGTATTAGGTGTTTCCGTTATACAAATTATACAAATAAGTAATGATTCATCTCATGGAAGAATGCAACGAAAAGGAAACACTTGTACTATATCTTTGTCCAGTAATAATCTATTGATAAAAAAGGTAAATGCTTCTGTAAGAGAGCATCTTACATTACGAGCGATGGAATCTTTTTTCTTGTTAATTATAAATTCCTCCGATAGCTACTTTTACTCTCTACGAACCGTATATGTGGTTATTAAAAGCACAGTGGAATGCTTGAGAAAATAATGCAAAAACTTACGACTTCAAATTACAAATTAAAACGCGCCCCTGTTTCTGACAGAGGCAAAGCAGATAAAGCATGCGAGAAAAAAAATCAAATGTAATAATAATCGTTAAAAAATTCCATTTTACGCGCAAAATATAATGTTCTAGTCAAACTAGAAAACGAGAGATAAAAGAATAAAAGAGTTTTCGATTAAAACATTTTTGATATGTGATATTGTGTAAAGTAATATTGTAGTAGAGTTGCTAGCAATTTATGTGTGTGTGTGTGTGTGTGTGTGTCTGTGTGTGTGTGTGTGTGTGTGTGTGTTAATTTTAAATACGCCATTTGAATTCTTGAATGTTGAAACAATTTTTGCAATAGTTTGCAATTAAGTTTCACGTTTAATCAGTCAGTTGCTTATTTTTTTTTTTTTTGGATGCATTGATCTCGTCATCTGCGAGCTTACCACTTTTATATTAAGACCAAACGTAAAGATAAGGCTTGAGGAGTAAGCTAGAAAAATAGGATATAGCAAAAAGTAGACTAAAAAAATCGGGGCGAATTTGAATCAAATCTTTCGCTTATCATACTCTTATCACTAGATTATTTATAATTTATAAAAATCATATCTTAAAATTTTTTTTATAATTGTTCATATTTGTTTTCTGCAATTTTTTTCAAATTCTAAAAAAACTTTATAGTGGGTGATGGTTTTTTCAATATGATGACGAATCGTTGGAGATGTCCATCAGCAATAATCAATCGTAATTTACTCAAGCATTTTTTACGTTTGGTTTTATTTTTGAAGATTTTTTCTATTTTTACATTAAGATTGCAATCATAATATACAAATGTTTCTTCGTATGTTCTTGCGTGTAAATCTTCTTGATCAAAACTGCCGTTTCGATTTATATGTAAACGTAGTACCATATAAATTTGATTCGTAAATTGTACCGCGATTTTAATTATTTCGCGAGAAAACTTGATTGTAAGGAAGACATTGATCGACGTTTTGTTGCGCGTATAGGTACATTTTCGGCATCGATCCATACCTTTGAAAAAAATCAACGATTCATATAATATGAACATTCGAAACAAATATATATGTATATGTATGTAGATGAGTTGATTATAGTTCATTCTCTTCTACTCCGCTATATAAGATTAATTGCTATAAGATTTTATTGTACAGTATGTATATACTTGTATGTATAAATATGACACCGATGAAATAAACTATACTTCGAAATCCTTGTAATATAATATAATGCAATAGATTTGCTCATTTTAGTTGTATACTTTCTGCAAATTTTTACTTCTTTAATAAAAATAAAAAAAGAAAGCTCATAAAGCTAAAAAGAACAAACCTAATGTGCTATTATGGACAGATATTATGGACTTCGGAGATATAGTTTAAAAAGTAACAAAGAAAAAAAAGAGAATGAATTATATGCTATAATATTCAGTTTTTTTTTTCACAAATCAGTCGCTGCTTGGAATCTGTCACTTCTCTTTTTCCTTCGTTTATACAAAGCAACTTAATTTATGATTCCTAAATCGCTCGCTTCACGTACATTGTTAAATTTTTACTCGCTACATTCCTTATCACAATAATCTTCTATAATCGTTTTATTGTACAATCCTTCCACGGTCCATCCCAACTCTTATGTTTCAAACATGTGCCACGAAAGGCATTGTGTGATGTATACATATAAATATCTCGGAAATTGTTTTTTTAATGTCTGATCGAAATATACGTTAAAGTAATGATAACGTATGTTTATCAAGAAATTTATACGCTCAAAAGATTGAATGACGAGAATATTCGTAATCTCGAATATGATGAACACGAACGAGATCAGTCGTATTCTTCCTCACGCATTTGTTTGAAATTAATTAGAATAAATAAGAGTAACTACAGAATATAAAAAGTTATCTATACACTTGTCTCGCCGAATCTTCAGTAATTTGACACTGACCATCGATTTTAAAATGAGCAAAAAAAAAAAGTCAGTTACTCGTCATAAATATTTATCTGAGTATGATGTGTTCGTCAGATGTATTTATAATTTATATTTAATATATCCGAGACTTTATTTCAAGCACCTAGTGATTGAGAGCATAAAATGCCTAAAGATTCCTGAAATATCACCTCGATTTTTTAAAAATAATTACAATATATACTAAAATTTGTGCGCTATTCATAGGTATCTTTTTTTATTCCCTTCATAACTATCATAATAATTTTTCAAAACATTCTGAAATAAATACGAGAAAACAATTTGTAATTTTAAAATATACAAAAATGCAAATATCAATCTGAGGCGATATCTCAAATCGCGTTTTAAATATGGTTTGCTACATCTGCAGATTGTCGAAAACTCGTATTTTGTCGAAAAAAAAATACGCTATTTCAGCAGATTTTAGGACTTGAGTATCCTTTTGCGTCCACATATAGCCATCTCTGAAAAAATCTTTTTACAATAATTTATAATTGTTTATTGAGTTAGACCAACTATGTAAAATATGATTTGCTAAAACTGTTTGCTACGTAGGCCCAGCGAACAATGCTGCTATTCCCGTATCAGCGGCGTTCTTCGAAATCTCGTCCACGCGCACTGGTTGAGATTTACCGAATACTTCTATTCGCGGTAAATTGTCTATTTTAACTTCCTTGCGAAACAATTGACCTACGCTTCTGCCAATAAGCTGTAAAAGACGTATGAAAACCCGGTCGTTATTATTTTAAATGTATAATAAAATAAAAGAATCGTGATGGCTCATGCATTTGATTTTACTATATTTTTATTTTAATGAGATTTTAAACGCAGATATCAAGTTTAATAAAGCATTAGCTATATATATTTTGAATATTACAATTGTATACCTGATTTGTAATTTTTTTGAAGAGATCTTTCTTTCCCTTCTCGACCTTGTTGCCCTTTGTGCTGACTACAGCCATTTTTTCATCGAATCGTTGCAAGTCGGCGGGATTGATTCCTGGAATCTGTTGCATCACCTCGATGATGTTCGGAAACTTGGGTCTGAGACACTCGTAGACTTGTGCACCAAGGGTAATGAGGGAACCTTGATTGGCCTCATGCTGACCGTGCAATTGTAAACCTTGAAGAACGGCAACCATAATATGCGCTGCCATTGCAGGAGTGAGACTACCATCGGCTGCTAGTGCTCGTACTACAGGTCCGGTCAACATGGTCGCCTTGAGACTCGCATTTGAATCGTTCCACGCAAGTGCCCTAGAATTAACAAGATATATTATAATATTATGGATAGAAAATGTTCTAGAAAATTAAAAATTAATTGAAAATGTAATTTTATTTATCTCATAACTTTATAGCAAAATTTATACTAATTTCCGCATTATAATGGATTTGTATAATTTTATATCAAATTACCCTAATACACATAGGACGACACTGTGACAGGTGGACGGATGACGTAGAACGAAAGCCCCCAGCTCGCTGACGATTTCGGCGACGATGCTGTTCCCCCGGGAAATAGGCGGATCCACTGCCATTCCTCCGTTGTCCTGATCCATTGTGTCGGGAGGTGCAGCGTCGCTGGCAGCTCCACCAACTAGAGCCACTTTTAACACGTCTACGAAGTCTCTGGTCAAATTTCTGTTGAGCATGTCATTGATAACTTCTTGTGTGTCGGTGTTCTCTTCGTCCAGACCACCAGATTCGTAGAGATGCGCAATGTACTGCCACTTTGCGCTTAATCTTTGGCACACTGAAACAAGATCGTACGATTATAGATCATTTAAATTTATTTAGTATGATGAAAAACAAAAAAATTAAATAAAAATAATTTATTATAATCACACTCACTATGTGTAGATACGTGAGCCAGTACAGGTACTAGTACGCTCTCATAAAAAGCTGGTGGACAGGAATATATGAATGGCTTCATAAACACACGTATAATCGGCCGCAGTCTATAGTCTGGAATTGCCTGGAGGAATAGATATTTTTTAAATTTCTGTTTAAGAGGATGTATATAATATAAAGTTTATGAAAGTTAAAAGATTTTCAGTGAAATAATATTTTATTAGCTTACCTCCATGTTTGAGAAAACTGAATTGAGCAACGCTGGTGCAAACCCGGGCAACTGATAGAAATCTCGGCCGATCATATGACAACCGCTACCCAGCATATGGTAGCACTGATCATGAATTGTACTGAGAAATGATTGCATTCGGACTAGGGAAGTGCTCGAGGTCTGATCCGTTTCACTAGTGTTGTCATTCGTCACATTTACACCCAACAAATTTGCTTTTTCCGACTCCAAAAGTCCATAAGCATTTTTATAACCCTGGAATAATAATAATTGTGTATTCAATAGTCCATTCAATATGAACAAATGGTTTATGATTCAGTAGAATAAAACATATTTGAAATAAAAAAAAACTGAATATTTTAGTAATATTATATTGATAATATTACCTCCGAAAGAAGAGAGAGAGCGGCGGGAGTAAAGAGAGCATTCATCGTTCGTAGCAGAGCAAAGAGCGTTGGCAAGATAGGAATTACGTGAGGTGCGGCGGGATTTCGATAGACCGGATTACCACTCTCGCTGAGCGCAGCAACAAAGCCACCTCTCGCTGCGCGATCAGGATCCTCTGGAATAGAGCATCGCTTGACCACACTTAAAACAGTACAAATGCACATCATAAGATCACTGCGGTTGTATCTAGCTGGATCCTCTAGCATGTTCTCCACTGGTGGTCTGTCCAATCCCACGAATTGCATAAACTCCGATGGTCCCTTAAACCATTCTGCACCCAGCGTGACGAATTTGTTAGACGCATTGCCGATCACCTCCGCGACAAATCGATTCTGCCTTTCGTAGTCGCAAAAATGATTGGAGATAAGGAGTAATGCCTCGTATAACATAACACTCTCCATTCGGGATAACGGACTTGGTTCTCGTGTCAGATTGCGTACCATTGAGCGTATCTGCTCGAATACCGGCAGCAGTAGTAGCGGATACTTGAGACTAATCTTTACCATTAGACTAGCCGCGTGTCGTCGCACGTTTTTGGTTGCACGTGAACGATTGCGTTCGTTCTCGCCGGGCGCTTCGAACACCAACGCAGCAAAGATCTTCTCAAGAACGCGTGGCAAGATAGCAACACCCGGCATGGCCATTGAGCCAGTTGACATTGACAGGAATACGAAAAGCGCGCTTATGCAGGATAGTAGAGCGGATAATAGCCAAGGATCCTGTGGCGAGTAACCTAGACAAAGTTCTAATAGCTGCAGACCGGTCTGTACACTTGGTCGTTCATTGATCAATAAGATTCTGGACACAACAGAGTCCAGTGCTTGCGCAAGAGCCTCCCACTCGAGATACTCTCGATCATTTTGATCACTCTTGTATTGCAGATCCGCCATACCCTTGGTAATTTTCGCCGTTAACCACTGTTGCACATATGTGAACGTTACTAAGGGTGCTACCATAGTTGCGTGCCTAAATCCCTCTAATAGATCCATTCTGAAGCGATGCAAAAAGACATTGAATTCCTCCTCTGAGTCATAATCAACAAGGCAGTTCGTAGTCATACCATTGCTCTGTCTACCATATGGATATGCGACACGAATTAATTTGGGAGCCGTGTGTTCTACGTACTTGGGTACGTACGTCAGCAATAACGAATCGTTCTTGATATGTTCATGTTTGAACAACATCACCCAGATTGTATTCGCTAAATGCGTAAGCGTAAGACTTGGGTACATGGTAAATGTAAGTGTAGTGTCCAGAAAGAGATTGAAGTGCGTTGGCCGTATGCTAGAGGCGTCGTCTTTTCCCCATAAAGTGCAAAGTTGTGTTGCCATGCCCGTCAGTACCTAAAACAACAATCGTGTAAATAATTATAATTATGTTTATTTTCTTGTGAAATTGTGAACACAAAAGAAATGTAAATTGATTCAGTATTAATTGGCGGAATTTTCGTAAAAGTTACCTGTGTGAGCTTCTTTAGGAATAAATAATGATTCTCGTGGAAATTTGTAGGTCCAGTGAGAGGCGGTGGTGCGGTAGCTGCCGTATAAATAAATCTCAAAGCCTCTTCCGAAAATAGAATCATCAATTGCTTTCGATCTTCGGCTTTGCCTTTGCGATTTACAATCTGGAGCAGGCATTCGGCGGCGGAACATTGAAATATAGGATCGCCCAGCAGGAGGCACAGTATTTGCAACAATCTTCCATCCTCAGCCATCACGTGATTTATAGACACCCACTCGACAAATCCGGTTAATGTGGACAGTACTATCTGTTATAACAATAAAAATTTTAGTTTGGTTGCAATATTAATTGTTATACGCATGTTGCAAAACTTACTTGAACAACTTTACTGTGTGCTGCAGCTTCGGATGTCTGTCCTAAGGCACTTTTCTTCTGAAATTCTGAAAAGTGTTGTTCCATTAATCTTAAGAAGAAACTAAAGATTTCTGCCATATTTGTAGTCAATGCTTGGTATATGTCTTTTCTCCTTTGATTAGATTCGAGTGTCTGTAGAAGCGCCACATCTTCCACCAGTCTAAGAAATACCAACAAGACCAGCTCAGTTTGACTCACGCCTTGTGTACAAGCCTGACTGAGTTCAGCTAGTAAGGTGGGCCACTGTTGAGGCCATTCTCTCTTTATCATTTCAACTACCACTCGCGACAGTGCGTCCTTTATGTGTGCTTCTTCCTGTAGCAATGGTTCAGTGCCTTCTTGAAGTAATTTCATTGCATTTTCCTTGATGAAGATCTTCTCTGACTGTGAGATCTGAGTCCATCGATACTTCACACAATGTTCCATTAGCTGTAGACCAAAGTGACGCACCACCGAGCTTCTGTCTGGGGATTTCTGTGCCAGATATAAGCCACATTGGGCGCACAGTGGCGAGGATTCCTTGAATCTTTCGCAAGCATTGTACACTTCCAGGCGTTGCTGCTGAGATATATCGGGTGACATTATTACTTCGACCACTCGGGCCAATTCCGCCGATATCTGGGCGACATCGCCTGCTCCAAACTCCATTCCTAATGCACTAGAATACAAAACAAGAATATTCATTCATTTGTAAGATTTATAAGTATATATAAAATATATTTATAAGCATATAATAAAGAATACTTATTACAGATAAATTAATTTAAAAATTATTTTATTATAAAATTTTATCAAATAAGCAGAAAAAGAGAAATATAAAAAAAAAAATAAAAAAATAGAATAGATTTTTCATTTCACTTCCATATGTTAATGGACATATGTGTATTACTTGATATGTATAAAAACATTTCTTATTTAAACATTTTTGTTAGAAACAATTAGTTATCAAGGACACAGTACCAGAAAACTCATGTATTAAAGATATATATAACAATCCCAAAAATGTTTTACAACCGTCCTACATTTAAGAACCTCCCTAAGCTCATTTGTTTAGTTAAAGCTACACAAAAATAACAAATTATTTTCCTCTATTAATTTTGACGTATATACTACAACAACTTGTGCAACTTTTGTAAAGCTGATGTAAGATACTTAAAGGTAGCAAACGAGATTGAATTTCTACCGGTATAAATATCCGAACGCGAAATAATAAATTTCGTACATCTGTCAAAGGACGAGAGAGAAAATTTTCGGACGGTTCAATGTTTTTTTTAACCAAAAATATCTACATGGGCAAACTTTCGGTTCTTGCATGAACATGCGGCGACGAAGCAGCTTGTTGCGGTGTGCCGAACATGCTTCGACAGAAAACCGCATGCTACTCACCTCGCGAGATTGTCGTTCGAGACAGAGCTTGACGGGGTCGCTTTGACAGCGAGAGGCTCTCCGGTGTTGTACCGCGCGTCAATTCATAATCCTAATCGATCAAGAGAAAAATCTCACGAATATATGTCTCTATGTCAGTCGCGATGCACGCGGTACCGCGGTACAACGATCGTGTGCAACGCTCTTCACTAACAATCATCGGCAAGTTCAAAGATGCGGATGCGGCACATTGGTTAGCCGGACGATCTTATACGCGATCACGTGCTGCCCTCTCGGCGTCATTGCAGCGCGCTCATTTACACTGGATCATCAAAGGAAAGAAATAATTAGAAGGAAATACAATGGAAGATTCATTGGACCTGCGTTCAATATACGACACTCTGATAGCCAATGAAAAATGTGCATTCTACCTAACGACATTTTTGTTTCTAGAAAACAAGTTCTCTTATTGGCTATCAAATTGTCAGATGCAGAATGAATTTTTCTTAGCTTCTAGAGTATTTCTTAAGCATTTGCAGTTGCGCATCTAGATATTTGTGCATTATGACCCATCAAAAATCCGAAAAATAAATAACTTGTGTATATATATATATATATAATATATATATTTATTTAAAAAAAATTAATAAACAAGTTGGATTATTTAACAGTCATCATGGATGAATATCTAAACACGATAATCGAAAATGACCACAGGTGACCTTTAAATAATATACCGGAAATGTCAAAATAATAATGAATTTTTGATGAAAATTGAATCATAAAAATTTATTCAAATATAAAAGAATATGATAAAATAGTCATAATTTAATAATTTTCCGCAATCTTAAATGTTTAAAAAAAAATATTTTCTTTAATATATTGTTAGAGATTCATTTTCTAGATTTTTAATTTCCAAAATTAGGTTTTACATTAAAGAAAGGGAAACACAATAATAATTATATCTTATAAATTTGTGAACATATACTTCATATATAATTCTAAATAATTATATATATGATTATATATAGGTCTTTTTTTTCAAGAAGTCGTACTTCACACACATATTCATCGTAATATTTTATTTAACTATTCCTAACATTATGGATCGATTTTTTATTCTTGGATACAGTTATACAATATATAGTTCCAACTAAAAAAAAATTTCTAATTAAATCTATGTTATATTATACAATTTTGTGTCTCTTTAATAATAAAACCGATTTTCTAATTTTGCAAATTTCCAAATTTTTTAATTTAAATCTATTATATATTTATTTATATATTATATTGTATTATATTATCTTTCAATTAAATCAGTTATCATATATGTAGAAAGAATATTAAAATTCTTATTTTTTTCAAAAACAAAAACAAAATAGTTGGTAACATTATATAATTAATATATTAATTTATGCAGAAATGCTCTAATTATTTTTTTTATCTCATTCTATATTTTAGTACTTTAAAGACTGGGGATGTACTTTTCAAAAGATAAACATTTCAGACAGTACATGTTCTTAAAAACCTAAACAATTAGAAACGACTTTTATTATTTAAGATGTGTCTTATCATTTATTATCCTTAAGACATTTTTAAAATATATTTTGACTGACCTCTTTGTACTGTCTGATGAGATGTCTACATAAAAGAAAAAAAATATATTAACTATATAAATAAAAATAAAATTTTATTTATGCTGGAATTAAAATATCTCTACCAGCATAATCTGTGTATTTTGTATTACGCATTTAAAATGAAATAAAATTCTATACAATAACATTTTGAAATAAAAGCTCTTTTGCAATTCAGTTTTTTCTTATTGAATTCATCTAATCTCTATGTGTAGGAGCGGGAGAAGAAATCGCGACAGGCGGGACAATCGAGAGCAATCGCGGGCGGAGAATGTAAGAATTGCGCCAAGCAGTATACACCTGAGCTCGCCTTTTAAAGGTGTTACAGAAGCGTGGTGGAAAACCGTACGTTACGATGAATGCGCCTTTCGCTCAGTTGGAGCAGCAGCCGTCCCAGTGATTCCAGCGGCGCGAGCGAGACAAGAGCGGACACGAGAGCGAGAACAAGACTCGACGATTGTTGTCTCGATTTTACAGATCGGCTCTGAACGCGATGTGCGACGCTGCTGGTCCGCGCGAACGACGCTGGAATCGTCGTCGCGAGTCACGAGTGTCCTTTCAACAAGTGTATACGTATAAACAATTTTGAGGAGACAAGTACGCACAAGAAGAAGAGAAATATACAGGGTATATATGGACCAGAGGCGGTGAATATCTATACTATCTCGTGTAACCGAGAGCGATCGATATGTCGCGACGATCCAGATTCGGCCAGCGTGTTTCCACGAAAAGAGGAATTATCCGCGAATAAGGATCTATACATGAAAGATATAATCTCTCCTAAGCACGGATGAGACACAAGGTACAACAACCGGTCTCTTCTTAAGAGCTGATGTAAATACGAGCTCGATATGAGATCTACAGTGATCTCTGATGCGATGTTTCACGCAACGCCATACGCATAGCTTGGCGCGATATTTTTCCATTGACATTTTTTTTCCGGGGATCTGTATTAAGGAGAGAAATATTGCGCGCACAGGTTGCATCGGATCTGTAGCGCCTGCGCGTTTTGTTGTCCATACTATACTTGTGTGTAAAGAATGTACGAGTTTATTTAAAAGTAATGCGCAAAGCAGGATTTTAATAACCGGTTAGTTGATAAGAATAAATAGACATTCATTCAGCATTTCAGACTATTAAGCATTAACATCACATCTATTACATACTTTTTGTTACAAATAATAGGCAAATTAAAGAGGATTTGATTAATTTTGTAAAGAAAAAAAAATAAATAAAACGTTGAAATTGATATCTAGAAGATGAGGTATATTTAATTTTAAAGATGTACATTTTTTGCAGTTCATTTTAATATTTAATACCCAGACAGCACATAATATATTTATTATGATAAATATATCTATATAAATATTTATAAAAATATATTTTTTTGAAATATATTATATTTTATATTTATTTTATACATATTTTATAAGAATCTTTATTCGATATATTTTTAAAATGTAGATTAAATATTATTTTAATATTTATGATAAGTAAAAAATAAATATAGTAATATTTCATAAATATTTCTCAAATATTTGCTTATAGGATATTTATGGTAAATATTTCTCAAATATTTGCTTATAGGATATTTATGATCTATTCAATCTAAAATCTTAAAAATATTTTAATAAATATTTACAAAATATTTAAATAATTATTATAAATATTTCGTGCTGTCTGGGCATTTAATTTTTTTACTTCAAACATTTCTGAATAAAATACGATATCAAATTTGATTAAATCGTTGTTATTAAATAATTGTAACATGTTAAACATTATTATAATCAATTTTAGTTACTTATTTTTAAAAATGAAATTGTGACTTTTTTTATGATAAAAAATCAAGAGTGACTCGATAAAATATGTACACTGTTCAAAGATGCAATTATGCAAAATGTGACAATTTATTGTGAAATGATTGATAAAGTATTATCTTAAAAAAATCGCGGGGGAATGATCGGAGGCGAAGGGTATTGTCGCACCTCATTGTCGATCGAAGACGTTGCACATGTCCTTGCCAAATGACATCACCGTACTAAATAAGGATTTGCCCAACACGATGTACATTCGCGTTATTGGCACTGCCTACGATCGAGAGACAATCCAATCATAATGCAATGTTTTGCAATCAATAAACGCAGGCATATATTATACTTAAAGGAATATATGCCACACCTCTAATCATAAAAATTTGTATTTAATTGTGATTTTTTATAGAGGCTAATGATTATATCTCAGCATTTTTAAATAAAATGTAAATCCAATAAAATTTGTTAAATCAAGCATTGCTAAATAATAAAATCGAAAATAGAGAAAAAAATTTTTGAAAACTTGAATATACAATTCTTATTCCTTTTATAGTAACATTATAAAATATCTTTGTTATGGGTGCAGCATTAATAATATGTGTTATCATATATTATTGCATGTTCTATAAGCATAATATTTTATTTCTTATTGCGAATAACTGCAAATTAATAATTTATTAATAAATAAATTTATTTCTGTTTTAGATGAGTTCTAAGCGCAAATGTTACTGATCAATTATATATTTATCTTTAATATTCTTGCGTGAGAGAGTGCATTGATATAGAGATTCCAAAATGCATAATACTTCCAGATATGCTGGTTATCACATTAGCACAAATCGTGATTACATTACAGATGGTGAAGAGAGCCATAGAGCTCCTTCAGATCGCACCGTGTCTGAATATATTGTTGCCAATGAACATACTACCATGGTAATATACTTGTGATAAAAATATCTTTTTGAATATTACATTTGTGATTTTACATTTATATTTTATCTCTATATTTTCAAATTTCTTCCAGGTAAAACCAATAAAAACAAATCATGCGGACAGATATGACAGAGAAGATAGAAGATCCAGAAGCGCGCACAATACTCGAGATTCAGTATTATCTGGATCTTCGAAACATAGTTTAAATCCGCTTAGCAAAAGTGCCTCGCATGGTAGCATTTGTGACAATGGTTCAGATATATATGTTACCAGCGCTGCATATAGAGCAACTTCTGATATAAGGTTGTTAATATATATAATCTATTAAGATACAATATTATATAACTTAAGATATATGTATTAACAATATAAAATATATTGTAAAATGTATCTTGTTACAAACAGTCGGATATCACGCCATAGTCTAGCACCAAGCTCCAGATTGGATCATAGAGCGCCTAGTCACTACAGCTATGGTTCAGGCAGGTCGGGTACTTCAACAGTGAAAACTCGTACATCACGGAAAGGGGGTATAGTTGTGGAAACTATGTCAACCCCTAATCCATTCTGTCCAAACACTAAGGGTGTCTGTTGCCTCATGTTACTTCTTAATCTCGGTTTGATCCTGGTTACTCTAGGCTTTGTTATCGTCATACAATTTTTCCAACCATTAGTCGTTTGGTAAGAGCACTTCATAAATTTTTATATTTTCACACCATTTACATATATGCAAGATTCTATACTAAAATTGATAGATATAATCACACTTTTATGCTTCTAAATAAAAAAACAGTTTTTAATAAAAAATGAATTTTTAATTATAAAAACTTATTAATTTATATTTTTAATAATTATTAATAAATAAAATATAGAAAATATATAGTACATAAGTTGTGCAATTTGCATATGTATCATGTATGTTTTATATATGTATGCACACAGCATATATGGAGAAACATATGTATATTTTTATAATTATCTTTTTTTAGGATCTTAGGAATAATATTTTTAGTGTTTGGATTTTTGACATTAATTGGAAGTCTCGTGTATTGTGTACATGTGTTCAGAAATGCCAAACATCCCCATGATATAAATCCAGAAGATTTATATTGGACCCATTACTGGCAAGGTCGTGTTGGCTCTACAGCACCTGAAGTTTATTATAAAGCGGAAGACAAGTATCAGGACGATGGCTATAGTGATCGATATAGCAAATACTCAGGAAAGTATTATGACAGGCAAAGTCAAAGATATTAATCAAAATATAAAAAATAGTATTGACTATTAATTGAAGTACCAATCACTTTGCCAACCCTTAATTCTATAAAACATTTTGGAAGCCAATGATAAATAAAAAACTAATCCTGTGCAATAAAATAAACTACTTATGTTTTTGTATATGTATATATAGATATTGTACTAACACCTTTTCTCCTTTTCCGGAAAAAAATATAAATTGTATTTATTTTTTTTGTATTAATAAATAATCTAGAATAAATAATCTAATTTATATAAATAAATTAATAAATAATCTGTAAGAAAAATAACTTCTTTAAAAAGATAACTTATTCTTTAGTACTAATATATAGTAATTTAACATTCGATGTTTACATCTATAATGATATTCTAAAATAATTGATCACATTTATTGTATTAAAAGTATATATTTGTGTATTTTATACATAAAATACATTTATATATAAATAATAATAACTATTATTTAATATAACAATTCTAATACAATATAACAAAAATGTATTTGTTAAAATATTATTATAAGATTAAGTAATTATCCCAGTGTATAATCAAAAAGATTCGGATTCACAAATATGCCTTTTTTATCAATAAGATAATAAAAAACTCTGTTTTTTATTTTAAGTGGTATACATACTCCCAAATCTGTTCTATGTGATACAGCTTTTGCCTTTAAAAAAATATCTCAAATGAGAAATATTTTAAGAAATAAGAATATTTTATATTACATAGCGCTAGGCTTATAATATTATTATAATGTTATAATAATATTATAATATTATCATAAATACGTCAAAAATTAATATAGTATATTTTAAATAATACAGTTTATTTTCTTACCATTCCTACTGGTAAATTTATGTTAGCTTTTCTTTTCCACATGTGATAAGTAAAAAGTGAAAGTGTTTTACCACCTTTATTTAAGATAATGTACTTGATGTTACGAGAACATAGAGCATACATAAAAGCAAATGTGGCAGGACCTACAAAACAAATACAAATACATTCTAGAAAAGACAGAGTAAAAATTTATCTGCTGCTTTAATTTTTTATAAAAAATACACAAAAAATTGCATGTAAAATAAGAAATATTTCAAATCTTATTTATTAAGTCTTACATACACATATAAGAGTACTATTTTGACTATACAAAAGGCAAAAAATATGTCTCACCTGCAAAAATTGAGAAAGTAAACAGAGAAAGTTGCAATATGTGTTTCTTTATAAATTCCTTAGAATTTATATCAGCTCTGAATATATCAAAGAAAGCTGGCATATAAGTATAGGCAGCCAACACTGACCAACCAAATAATTGTCCAATTGCAAAAATTTTTACATATCGAAAATATCTATCATTTTCATTCTTGTATAAAATTACATTATTCTGTACATTTGTATTAACATTCCAGTTTAATTTTTGCTGACGTCTTATTAATAAATTTTGTGGCAATTTGTTAGGTTTAAGAAAATTTGCTGATTGCAATGATCCACCAGATAATCTGTGTGTTTTTATAATTTATTTAATTATTATTTTATAAGATAATAAAATTTACTGCTATTTTTCATAATTTTATTTTAAATACACAAAATATCTTGAAATTATTGTTATCTACATATCTATACAATTTAAAGCTAAAATCATATTTCTGAATATATCAGTATATATTGATACAATATTGAACTTTTTAAATAAAATTTTTCCATTTGCAATTAAAAAAATAACAATAATTTGAAAACATTCTGTATATATTTATAAAAATTTTAATTGTACTAATATATAAGAACAATGGCTAAATAAAACATTATTAAATATATATTATCTTTATAAAATATATTTTAATTTTAAAATGTTTAACTACATTTTACCTCATGCTTCTTGTCAGAAATGTTCTAACCATTGATGTTGATGAAAATATATTTTTATCATATTTAAAACATCTTTGCATCATCCCATGAATAGATTGTGCTTCAATTAATACAGCTTTAAATACAATAGGATGCTTCCAAATTAAACCAAACATTTTGAAACAATTTTTCTTCCTGTGTTATTATAAAGAGCTTACTCAACAAATTTCAATAGATAGATAAATGTTTATATTTCTTGAGCATTTTATTTTCTATAAGTATAAAAATATTTTCCTTATTTTTCAATATTATAATAATTCAAAATTTCTTGTTATATATGTAAGCTATATGCATATATATAATTTGTGTAATTATACTCTATACAATTCTGAAATATGTATACATTTTTATATTTTTTTACATAATCATGTATGAAACTTATAATTATATTCTTACCAAGTTTTTTCTGCAAACATTGTACTCTGTACGACCAAATATTGATAACTTATAAATTATTATTAATATTTAACAACAAAATTATAGACAAATAATATTTGAAATCTCCGAGTAAAACTTTTGGTAATAATACTCAAAAGTATTTTAAACTAGGTTAGAAAGACCATGGCAAAATATAACCAAGGTTGCCGGTTGCCTGCATGTCAGCCATATTGTTGCTAAAATCACCAATCACGTTTAGTCATTCGAAAGTTGATAACAACATGGTATAACCAATCATTCTTCACCTTTGTGATAGAAATCGCCATATATATAAATTCATTACATTTGCCTTCCATTTCTGGATTAAGTATTTTCATTCAACGTGATACTATAATTACAAAAAATACTGAATACGTATCATATTCCTAAATTGACAGAAATTCAAAGCATTCAACAAAGAAGGCATTTCTAGATCAAACAACGTCCGATTCGAGTGTAGACAGGTTCCTTTTCTCAACTTATGTAACGATGACGTTTACAGTTACGTATCATATATATGTTATGGGCATCTCATTTCTCATTGTCAGTTTTAGCGAAATCTCTCGTAGAATGAGACAAGCTAAATAATTACGTAAATAAATAATTGAATAGAATTTGTGCATATTATTTTTTTATTTTATGCTTTTCATTAATTTTTCAAAAAATTTAAAATTTTTGAAAACAATTAAACAGGGACTATAAAGAGTCATTTCATAAAAAATAACTACTTCATTGATATTACATTCTTCAATGCAGCTCATGTGAATATGCGAAAAAGATAGCCTATCTAACAGTACTGGTTTGGGTTAGAAGTTGTGTCTGGCAGAATTTGACAGATGTCAAACATACATAAAAATAAGAAATGAATAATATTATTATTATTAAATCGATAAAAATGTAATTTTTGATCTTTCAATAATTATGATGAATAAATATCAAGACACAGTGCATCGGAAGTGAAGGCATCAATGATACCTGCTGTACTTACATCCATGATCCACGCTGCAAGCGCACGTGCCGCGTTTTCGGAATGCTATACATATTTACGTATGTTATATCGTGCGTGATATTATGTGCTACGTCGTGATGTACTCGACCGCAAAGACTGCGCTCGCGGCGAGATTCTAACCTCGGTCGAGTTCGTGTATCCTCGGCATAGTGACTGCACAGTCACTGACAGGTATCAGCTGTTCCAGTAAATAAACCGCCGCATTTTGACAATGGACGGCGTCGAGGACATCGCGCAGAACTGTCAGACAGCTGATGAGGATGTCAGTGAGTCGGATAGCGAGTGCTTGTCACAGCAAAGCGAGGGCGACGTTAATTGGTATTATATGCCAGACTCGATTCTTTTGAGCATCTTCCAGTACCTGACACCGAAGGAGCTGACGATCGCGGGTGAGGTATGCAGATCGTGGCACAGGGTATCGCGTGACGAATTCCTGTGGAAATATTTATTTTATCGGACATACAAGATAGATCCGGACGTCGGCATTGTGCCAGGTATGTCTCGTCATATATCAACACTTTCATAACAGCACTTTCAACGTCATCATATTTTTATATGCGATTGAAAATAATATACTTCGTCATGACATGTATGAGATAGATAAAAAAATATAAATTTTTGATGTATGATTTGATAAGTGGAGGAAATAATAAGATTAAAAGATGTAATGATAAAAAAGTATTTATGTTTATAAGTATAGATGTAATACATTTTAATTGAGATTAAACGAGTTTTATAAATAAATTATTGAAGATTAAAATTACAAAATTTGTATAATTATAAATTATAAATTTTTGAAGATTTTTATATATACTCTCACAATCAATAAAAATTGATAACAATTTTCACTGTTTCATCTTTCTATATTATCTCTACATATCTCTATATTATCTCTATAAGAGCTTATATAAGATGTCTTTATTATTAGTAATAAAATATATATGTAATTTTGAAACATAATACTTAATAAATACATCTTGAAACATAATACTTAATAAATACAAATTCAATTTTAATGTATAGAAGAAAGAGAACAATCTTTTACAGTTACACTGATTAATTTATGTATGTATACATACACATATTTATATTAATATGTTAATGTTTATATTTTTCTTGATTAATAAAATATTAATAATTATTAATAATTATCTTTTTTTCTCTCTCTTCTCTGTCTAGGGAAAACTTCTTGGTTGGAAGAATTCAAACGGTTGGCATATCATACTCCACTGATAGAAACTGAAGTTCTCAAAGAGCATTCGCATCAAGTTTTACATGTGAGCTTTTCCCACAATGGCAAAATGTTTGCAACCTGTTCAAAAGATGGATACATTCTTGTAAGTTCCTCTCTCCTAATATCCATATTTATATTTCCTCTTTTTTGCATAAACTATCAAGCGTCACAAACATGCTATTATTTCAGGTATGGCAAAGTCAATATCCTGTTACTATAAAATATTTGCACGATATGAAAACATTTAGTTGGAAGTATACACAATTTTCGCAATTTAATTGTACAGATACTTTACTTCTCGTCTCTGGTGTACATTTTGGTACACCTCATAGTACTTCAGGAGAAATAGCAGTGTTTAAAGTAGCACGTAAGTAAATAAAATGTATTCTAAAAAAGATTATTAATTGATTGAAAATTATAAATTGATAAATCTTAAAAAGAGAGAAAAGGAAACAAGAAACGATTTTTTTTTAAATCAATTCTCAAGTATTTATGTATGTTTTGTGTTTTATCTATAGCTGGCTTTGACCTTCAATGTAGAGTAGTGAATAAGCCGTACGACATATTTGGTACATGGTACAGCGAGCGTTACCTTTTGAGTGGAAATCTGCATTGGTTGGCGCATTTGGTCAGTACTAGTGTAGTTTGGCTTAATAAGGCAAATCAAGAATCAGCTAGTGAACATGTGCCCATTATGACACAGCTTTTTAGGTAAAGTCACAATTTAACATGTCTTCTCAATCTTTAATAATCTTAATAAAGCACATAAACAGGTGTTTTTGCAAAATAAATTTTTTTTTCACACATTCTTAATAATTTTCAGATTCTACAATGGAAATGCTTCTTCAATTAGAGCAATTATGGTTGCAAATTGTTTAGCGCCTGCACCAGCTGAAACTACGGAACAACAAAGTCAGCCATCCTCCTCAAATACAAAGGAAGAAAAAGGAAATCCGCCAAGTCACAAAGATTTGTTGTCACCTTCGAACGAACCTAGTAGCTCGCAACAGCAGGAAGAACCAGAAGTGTTACATCATGCATCATCAAGATTACAGTATAAATTTTCATTCCTCTTTATCGTATGTAATAACTTTCCGATTACATAATTAACATTTATGTAATATACATATACACTAGATATAGTAAATTAGAAGGTGGATTTTCGAATTGGAGAAAACTTGGTGATGGTTTTGAATATGCTAGTCCTATACAGTACAACCAGGAATATAGGCAAGTTGAGATGCAGAGAAAAGCGCACGAAAGTGACAGCGAAAGTGAGAATCCATTGTGGGAGGAGGAGAGCGAATCTGGAGGTAGAAAACTATACGCGCGTAATGTAGTAGAAAATGTTATAATTATTATATAGGATATGATATAAAATGGGTTTACAGAATCTTCGATAACTGAAGAATGTGATACCGACGAGTTAGCCAATAATCCCGAGAAGTTTCTTATATTTACAACTGGCTCAAAGACATATACTCCGCATAAAGTTGGTTTTAAGAGAATTAAATTAGTCACTTTTCCAAGAAGATTGGATCCAGGACCATCGCTACGCGAAAGAATAGCTCAGCGAGAAAGAGAACGAGAAAGACAGAATACGCCATCGGTGGAAGATTGGTTAAATTACGAAGCTGTCGCTGATAAATTCGATAAGATAGATCATTTGATTGATCTTCATGGTCATATCATTGGAATGGGACTTTCTCCTGATCACAGGTTAATTATATCAATGTCATATGTAAGATGATATATTTGAGGAATATATATATGTTTTTATACAGATATCTTTATGTAAATACAAGGCCGTGGCCAAAGGGTTACGTTATTACTAATCCTTTACAACCACCACCAATAGCACAAGAAATTGATATACATGTGATTGACTTGGTAACATTAAAACAAGTTGGTACAATGTTAAGAGCACACAAGGCATATACGCCTAATAACGAATGTTTCTTTATATTTTTGGATGTATGTAATGAATATGTAGCAAGGTAAAGTAATTTGATCGTATTTACACAATTCATCAATTAACTTATTTAAAAAATTTTAAATGTATAGAAAATATTCAATTATTAAATATCTCTGTTTACAGTGGTGCTGAAGACAAGCATGGTTACTTGTGGGATAGACACTATGGAATTTGTTTAGCAAAATTTCCTCATACGGATGTAGTTAATTCCGTGGCTTTTAATCCACGTGATCCTGAAATGTTAGTTACAACCAGTGATGATTATACAGTTAAAATATGGCGGAGTCGGGCTATGGTAAAGAATTTAGGTTTAGATGAAAATTCCTATCGTAGAGGAATGGAGGTTCGAAAAAGACGAAGGTTTCAGAGAAGCAGTAATAATATTGACTGACTAAAAACTATTAAATTTCCAATTTAAAACATTTATTTTTACAAGAACTTTAGGGATATATTCTGCACTTAAGTTGGTATTCTACTATACAAAATCGTCCAAAATACTATTGTATAAAAGCACAAATAATCAATCTATTTTTTGATTATTTTGGATCTATGCACACAAATGTATGTGCAGACTTTTTATTTCTTCAAATTAATAATGTAATATAATCTGGAATTTTACCAGATACTACATATTTGAAAGAGTTGCTAAGAATGTTGTTAAAAGAATGGATATCAAAGAAATATATTATCTATTGTTATAATGCAAAATTAAGAAATATCTAGTAAAAAATTTTAAAATTATATCATTTATATTTAAAAATTAATACCAGATTATATTTTTAAGCTTAAAGTTGATCTGTATAATTCCTATGTGGAACTCTAAGTCTTATAGAAATTTATTTTCTGACAAAATTATAAATTTGAAATTCTCAACGAGGAGTGCAATGGAAATATTAAGTTTTTCAAAGTTATCTTATCGCACATGTATGCGATCTATAATACTGAATTTTTTAATTTATTCTATATCTTTTTCTGTATATTTGAAAATATTTATAAATCTACTTGTACTAAACAAAGAAAATAATGAATGGATATAAATGTGCATTTTTATATTTTTTTCCCATACAATATTTCATTTTTTGCTTGTATGTTATGCATTGTAAAATTGTAAACACAATATAATAAATCTCCTACATAAAAATAAATATAAAATGTTGAGATATGTTCAATCTCCTTGTGTAATAACAAGTGACTTCAAATTTGATTGTATTGATCGTTTGATTTAACAATTATAAGATATGTAAATCAATATGTTATGATAAAATGTGGAATGCTAATAAAAGTCACAGATTAACAAGTAATATATATTTTCTTTTAGGATAAAATCTAGAGCTATTGAATAGCAAATAGTATATATATATATATATATGTATATATATATGTATATATATGTATATATATATATGTATATATATGTATATATATATGTATATATATATATCTATTAAATAGCAAATAGTACATATGAAATAAGTAATATTAATTCGGATGTAAACATATAAGGAATGATGATTGTTATTTTTTAGAGAATATTCAATGATTTACTATTTTCATGACATCACATACAATCTATAAGAATTTGGACATTTCATAATCTTCCATGCGATATTGTTAAAGCATTGTAATAAAAATGCTACACATATTAGTGCAAAATTATATTTAAAGTTTGCATACCTAAAAGGATAAAGTAATATGAGTAAAAAAATTGTGTTAATTTTATTTTTCTGCTTATTATATGTATCAACTTACCTACAGTCCATCATTTTTTTCTGTATGATACTGACTTCAAACAGCACAAAGGAATTTATTTTCCATTTAGCAAAATTGTCAATAGGTATATAAATATAATACTTATGTTGAACCTGTCGCAATTGGTTCTGTAAGCAAACAAAACACAATATGAAATACAAATATATTAATTAAGCATGCACTAATGCTACTACTAAATTTATTATTAATAAGTTACCAGGATGAGATGACATTCCATCTTGAGCAGCATTTCCAGTTTTGGGTAAGACTTTCTTATGAGCATCCTTATGTCCATGACAATGTTCACACTCATCATCACTATCTTCGGAACTACTTTCACCAAAAGTTTTTGGTCTTTCATAAATACAACAGCCTGCAAATAAAAAAGATCATGTAATTTTATTTTTTATCAAATTTTAAAATTTGTTTTAATAATTGATTTAAAAAAAAAATAATTTTTACATCCTATGTGTTTATATATTTTAATTTTTAATGCTAATTATTCAAACGTTTGTGCTGAAGGTCTAAAAAATTGGACCAAAACGTTCGCTGCTACCGTTACTTAACAATATCTAATTCTATTCTTTTGTATATTATTATCAATACATTTAGATTCCTGACTATATAAATATATTTTGTTTTATACTCAAATAAGTTTGTTAGGATTCCTTTATTTCTTTTATTAAATTTAGATGGTTTTATAGAAATAATAAATACTTACATTTTGATTTTTTCTTATTTAGATGTTCATTATCAACAGTCCCTTTAGTCCACTGAACCTTTTTGTTCGATTTCGGTTTTCGTAAACGTAATCGTACAGTGGGTACATCCTTTAAAACAAAATTATGAAAATTTTACTAATATAATAAAGCTAATAATCAATCACACTTTAAATTACATATAGTGATTACAGAAAACATAATAAGCACAATAATTGAAAAACTTTTATTATAAAAATGAATAAAAGAATACACTCAAATAAAATTTATTATTTTTTTAAATTTATTATAAAGGATGGGTTAATTAAAACGACCTGACTAGCCAAAATTATTCAATTTATTCACGACGTTTCGACCATATGGTTGTGGTCCTTTTCAAGTGTAAACGTAAATTAAGAAAGAGAAGAAAGAATCCAATGGGACATGTTTAAAAGTAGAACTTAATGATGGAATAATTAAATATGTCACTTAGTTAAAATCAATGGTTATTAAATTTGAGATGAACACAAACAACGAGACACGTCATGTCAGCATGAGTTTTTAAACGAAACATATTTATTATAAAGTTTGGTCTAACATATACAAATATTTCATATAATTATTTGTATTATTTATATATACATACACTTCTTACTGTAAATTCTTATATTTTTAAAATCTTTAAAAAATATATACAATGTAAAACATATATAACATTAAATATATGATATTATCAATGATAGTTTGATACAAAGTGTTCATTTTTTAAACTACTTTTTAGTTTTACATTTTTTTATAGAAGTAAATTTTATATATTATCTGAAAATGCTATATATATAATGGCATATAAAAAGTTGTGTAGAAAAAACAAAGTTGTTTTCTTAAACCATTATTATAAAATTGAAATGTTATCTGAATGCTATATATAAGAAATTACATATAAAAAAATTAAATACATGTTCATAAATTATTGCACAATTTTCTGTGCTATTAAATTTTCTATTTTCTCATCTGAATATTTTAATATATTTTTTAAAACTTCTGATGTATGTTGTCCCAACATTGGTGGTGACGATCTCACTATGTTGGTAGCATAGCTATATGTTACAGGTGGCCCAACGAGTTTCACTTTGCCTGTAACTGGATGCTCTAACTCTTGAACCAATTTTGTATATTTTACATGGGGATCATCAAATACCTGAAAATTATATGCCAAAGAGAGCGAAATTTACAATGATGTAAATTATTTGATATTGATTCATTTACTTCTTTTATGGTGTTTACTGCTCCATAAGGAAATGAAGCACCTTCAAATATCGCAGACCATTCTTTATTTGTCTTCCTTTTAAATACATCCCTAAGAATTTGAAGCAATTCCATTCTATTTTTAACTCTAGCAATATTATTCTTAAATTTGTCATTGTTAATGAGTTCTGGTAGTTGTAGTCTTTTAATTAATTCTTGAAATTGCAAATCACTACCTGCCCCCACTGTCATATATCCATCTTTGGTCGGGAAAGCTTCGTAAGGAACTATGCTCTCATGTTCAGATCCCCACCTTGTCGCTTCCTTATTTCCATTTAAATAATTCGAAGCAATATTAATCAAACTTGCAATTTGAGTTGATAAAAGATCACACTGTATCCATTGCCCTTTATTGATTTTTGATCTTTGCAGTAAAGCTGCCATAATCGCTCCATGAGCATATAAACCCATTGCTAAATCTGTCATTGCTACACCGACCTTGCATGGTGGTCCATCTTTGAGGCCAGTAATATGCAAAAGTCCACCTAGGGAAGCAGCGATAACATCGTAACCAGGTCTGTTTGCGTAAGGTCCCTGAGAACCATAGCCAGTTAACGAGCAATATATAAGATGTGGCGCTACCTTGGCTATGTCTTCATATCCTAAGCCTAAACTGTTCAACTTTCCTGGAACGTAATTTTCCACCAAGACGTCGCATGTCTGGGCCAGGTCGTAGATAATATCCTTACCCCTCTTCAGGTCGATGCAAACGCTTTTCTTATTTCTGTTTACGCTCATAAAGTAGGTTGATTCTTGAGTTCCTTCGAAGAACGGCGGACCCCATTTGCGCGCTTCATCTCCGCCGCCAGGTCGTTCGATCTTCAAGATCTCTGCACCGAGGTCTCCCAGGACCATCGTACAGTAAGGGCCGGCTACGATCCGGGTCAGATCCAGAACTCGTATTCCCTTCAACGGTGAGCGATCGCATTCGGTGGTCGTTTGACAAAACTCACGCTGGCACTTTTTCAAATTGCATTCACTTATTACAAATTTCTCACTCGTTGCGCGTTTTCGCAAGAAAGCCGTAAATATGTTACGCATCATCATCATTGAAACTTAAAGGACAAAGGTAGAAATAATTTGTATAACCTTGTCGTTGTGTAAAGATTTTAACAGGTATATCGTAGTGAAAAAGAGTACAATGCGTTTTACGATTATTAAAAATCACAATTCAACGATGTAAATAGAATCGTACGTTGGAGGGGATATTGAATTACGACAAGCGATAAGAAGAACAATTATTTGCACTTTCTGTGAATAACATCACTGACAATTCTTCTTCATCCCCGCTTATCGTGTCGACCGAGTAATAAATGTAACGTAATTACAAATGGGGACGTAACGAATATACATACCTGCGATCCGGAGTCGGTGACATCCACCTCGGAGATAGTTTCTGTTTGTGTTTGCAACGCTGCCTGTTCCGACATTGTTCTCTCCATGTGTCGTAATTGATACGCGTTATTTTTTTGACAAGGGACACGCACGATGTCACTGCCGCGTCAAACGTAACCTATATGCGAATTTCCGCCATCGCTGCAGTGCTGCCAATATTTTTTTCTCCTTTTTTTTGGATGCGTGCAGTTGCGAATGTAAATGTAAAATTGATCTTTTTTTTTGCAATTTCGTTTTTTAGCAAGATTTTGAAGTTAATTTTATTTTTTGAAAGAAATGCTTAAATTAAAAAAAATACAAAATTCCGAAGAGTATAATTTCTATATCAACTTTGCATAAACTATTTATTGATAAATTATGTATATTATATATATATGTATAATAAATTGTTTATATATATATATATATATATATAGTTTCTTATAAGACTTATTTATATATAACAATGATTATATATTGTACTATTTAAAAATGATAAATTGCTTTTCATATAAATTGCACATGTAATAAAAACAAATAAAATTATATATTTATTTAAAAGGATTTAAATAAAATGTGCAACAAAATACAGGATTATAAGAACATAAATGTGTTTATTTTAAAAGCATTGCATGGTAAGTGTCGGATCTACCATTTATTACAATATATCATTGTATTTGTTTTCAATTGTCAATGTTATTCCAAAATATTGGTGCTGATGTCATGAAATCATAGATACAATTAGTTGAATTGCTTGAATTAGTTCTATGTTGTATTTAATCCAGCTGTAAAACAAAAGAAAGATATTATTTAACTGCATTATTTTTTTTCTACTTATAATGTACATATATATATTAAAAATATGTTATAATGTATTAAAAATATCAACAGATATTTACCTTCTTAAAACCAATATCAGCGGCATATTCCCTAAAACACTGTCGGCAAATGTTCAGGCCATATTTGCGAATAAGCCCATGTCTATTCGCACAGGCACGGCTGTAATGAAATCAATTTCATTTAGAACAATTTATGTACACTCATATCTAACAAACACGCATAAATATATATGATATTAATATTTTCAATTAACTGCATTTTCTAAACTTAAAGGTAAAAAGAGAGGAAAAAATGTTTAGAAAACTTATGTAAAAACGGATAGAATATTTAGTAAAATAACCTTATTGTCAGTACGATTTATTCTTAGAATATATTTTCATTACACGATACTTTTGAGGTTAGCATACATATTCACAGACATATTCTCATAAAAACAATATTGATAATTAATATCGACATGTAAATATATTAAAATTATTTCGAATTTTAATTAGTCTATCAAATTTGTCACTTTAAGTGAAATTTTGATGACTAATATTACATGATATTTTTGTGATCACCATGCGGTGGCTCGACTGTTATGTGCCATATAAATTAATCGTTAATAGAAGCGAATAAAACGAAAAAAACATTATACTGACCAGGATCTTGATCCTTGACCATATTTTCGCGGATGAGAGTACCAAATATTCTGGAAACCCATATTTGCACGTGTTATTTATCGTCCTCTCACACTCTTAGAACTGCTCAGAACGAGTCGGCAGACGTAAAGAACCTCCACCTTCCACCATGCGGCGCTTTCCTCTGATAACTATAAATGATCACGTGACACAGGTCACGTGTCTACTCTTTCTTGCAACTCGTGTTTGAATATATACGGAGCTTTTTTGAGTGTACATAAATTTTTTAAATGTTATTATTTATGTAATTATGTTTGTTAGAAAATGTGAAATGCTTGTATATCATTACTTATCTAACAAAAAAATTTATTAAAATTTTATTGTAGAGAGATCAAACATATGTACTAATTAATAATGTACACATTTTATTTTCGAAATTTCAAAATATTTAAAAAATACAAGAAACATGAGATCAAGAAATACAATAAATCAGACAGACATGATAACTTTAAACATTTGAAATCAATATAATATATGCATTACGATTTTCGAAAAATTTATATTTGTATTAAAAAAATTCAAATCAGTTAAAAAAATCAAATATTTCCGAGTTATTATAAGCGATTGAACAAAAGGCGCTCTTCGCAAACTAAACTTTTTGAAGTTAAAAATATTACCAAAACTACATTCTTCAGTTTTAATTTCAGATAGAGTTTACTGTATCAAAATTTTAATTTAAGATTTAATTGCAAAGATATATAATGATAAAAATTTGCAAAAAATGATGAGACTTTTAATAATTATAATAAAAAAAAGATTATAGAATAATATATATACTTATTGAAAATTAATTATATAATCAAAATTAAATTACAATTGAAAATAATTTGCTAATTATATATTCATCCACATGTATTTTGCAATTCTCTATATTATTTTACAATTGACATTGTTATATTAGAAAAGTTTTTTATTATATATATATATATATATATGTTTATTTCTGTCGGCAATTATGAATGTCGTAATCCGTGATGTCGTAGCTTACAGTCATGCAAAGAGAAACCGGTTCTCTTCGCAGCGACTGCGAGACAGTTCTATCCCACGTGGAAGGCGTCGATGAAGCGGGGATAAGTTACAACGGTACTTTCACATGACGCTCTTCATTGTGCTCGAAAGTAAACTTACTGCAGGTTCTTACTGTTGAGTCAACTCTAGTCACGTTCAAATCAAAATTTTACTATGTCAGACGAAAAGACGCACGATAGAAAGGAGAATAAAAAGGTATAAAATGTATAAAAAAGTATTTAAAAGTTATTTTCATTACTATGACGAACATTAGAATAAGCAACACAATAATTTAACGCATTTGAAATGAAATCTAATCAATTAATTGAAGCTTAATTAATTCTGTTCATTTAAGATACATATCTAACAGGATAAATATATAATATTTAATTCCATTTCTCATTTTGTGTTATCCATTCATCTTTAATCAGATTTTAAAAAATCATAATGACCTACAACACTGTTACAGGAAGTTCGATGTATTATAAAAAGACAAATCATGAGTTTGAAGATGAAGACAGTTCTAAAGATTATTCTATCTTCTATAGCGGGCCCGTTAATCCTTTACGGTATATCTTTTACCTATCAAATATACTCGAAGAATCTATTTGAAAGACCAGTGATAATAAACGAGGATCGACCTAAATTCTGGATCTATGCCAAAAGTAACGATACCGGTTATTTGAAGCACGTATACGCGGTTCTCCAACGACTCGGTTTCCAAAAGAGCAATAATAAGTCCGATTGGGACTTATTATGGGCCCATGATTATCCGTTTCGTGTGCTGTCCACGAGTTTAGGTAAACTGCGGGAGCATCAGCGAGTCAACCATTTCCCTGGTTGCGGATACATCACAAACAAGGTGGATCTGTCGACGTCGCGCGGTGGACGATATATACCAGTGGCGTTCAAGATACCCGAGGACCAGCAAGCCTTCCTCGATTACGTAAAGTCAAATCCTACGAAGCTATTTGTACAGAAATCGAACGATCATCGGGGCATCCGCATTCGTGGCACCGATGACGCAAACTTCACTGATGGCACGTTCATCCAAGAGTTTATCGAGCGACCGTTCCTCGTGGATGGCTACAAGTTCGATATTGGCGTATACGTTGTAATCACGTCCGTAGATCCACTGCGACTATATGCTTACAAGGGCGACGTGCTATTCCGCTTTTGTCCGGTGAAATATTATCCTTTCGATCCGGAAGTCTTAGACAAGTACGTGGTTGGCGACGATTATCTACCGATCTGGAATGTGCCATCCTTGAAGAGATACTATACCGAGTTTGGATTTTCGATGAAAGACTCGTTCGACGCGTATGTAAGAGAGCATGGAAAGAATCCGACCGAGATGTGGGAGCGAGCGTACGACGCTATCCGGGAAGTCGTCTTGATGAAGGAGACGCAAATCAGAGAAGTTTCCAGACGGTTTGGTAATGGTAGAAATTTCTTCGAGCTCGTGAGATTCGATCTGGCTCTTGACGAGGATCTGAATGTCTACATGATGGAGGCGAACATGTCGCCGAATTTGTCTTCTGCGCATTATCCACCGAACCAATTGCTCTACGAGCAAGTCATATTCAATACGTTTGCGCTGATCGGTATCGGCAAGAGGATCAGAAGAGGATCCTTGAAGATTAGGCAAGTATAGCACATCGAGGTTTACACGCGCAGAAGTTTTGTGCTTTGAAATTAAGTACCTAAAAATATAGAGTAGAATTATTCACATAAAAGATATTTAAATTATTGGCATTATATCAATGTTGCAGAAATAAAGCAGAAGAAGAAATGGAGGTAGCAAACAAAAACATTGTAGTACTACCAGAACTCTGTAAGGAATGCGAGGACTGCTTTCGCATAGAGTGCCAATTGTGTAGACCGTGCTATACACTAGAAACTAAACTTATTTTGTCACAGAGTTATCTTGAACACCATAATCAGATGGATTTTCTAAGAATCTTCCCGCCTTCAATTGTAAGTCGTGAAAGAATGTTGTTTTTTTTTTCATGTAATTTTACTTTTAACTAAAAATGTATCTGTTTGCAGACAAAGGACATGGTGCTAAAAAACTACACTCTGAGAAATCAATTACTCATCAGATGGTACCAAGGAAAATGTGAATTGGATAAGACGTGGTGCAGTTGACATTATATGATAAAGTTAGAAGCCTATTTTGTAAGTACATGTAATATTATGATATTGAATATTTATTTCAGATATGTAAAACTGTATATAGTGTTTAATAAGTAGGAACATTAAATGAACAGTTCAAGTACATAAAAAGTACGCGAAAAGAAAATGTTGAATTCCTTACTATTATTTCTATTATACTGTACATCAAATACATGTATATGTAGAGTATAAAAGATTATAAAAAAACACAGTGTATTAAATAATTATTAAAAAAATAAAAATAAACATATTTTATATTCATGTAATATGTATTAAATTATATCTATGTAAAAAATGTTTAAAAAAGGTACTAAATGTAAAAAGATTATTTGTTCTCTGTTGACAAAGTTTCTTTCTTTCTTTTGACTTTTGACTCAGGCGCGTTTGGATTTACGCCCTTATAAAAATCTTTAAGTAATCTCATAGCTTCCTCCTTCTTAACATTTCCTTGTACGATTACCTTTGAATCGTAAAATTTCGGTACCTCGAGAACACTGACGCAACCGCCAAATCGATCATTCGCACAACCATATATAATACTGTGCACTTGTAACTGAAGTAATGCCGATATACACATTATGCATGGTTCTACCGTGACAATTACATCTAGATTACGAAATACCGTTTCGTATTCCACGCGTTTCTCTTTACAAAACTTTAAAACTTGGTCTATGCAGTTTATCTCTGCATGGCGAGTTGCATTACAAGTTTCATTTACTGTATTATTGCCAGTTGCAATTATCTCATTATTATATATAAATAAACAACCAACTGGGACTTCACCAGCTTTCAAAGATTCCTCAGCTTTTTGTAATGCAACCTCCATCCATGCCAAAGTATCCATAACAAATGATATTATGATGTAAAAATATTTTTAAAACTGTGTTGTGTGTTAAAACTTTATAAAAGTTTATAAAAGTATTAATTTTTTTTTACCTTTTTTTGAATAATATATTGTCTTAAAAAAAAAAAAAAAAAAAAGAATTTATCTGAATTTTATATCTTATATATGAAAATGATTGTATCCTGTTTAAGAAAGAATTTAAACACTAGTATTTGTTTTTTCAAAAAATTTGAGCAATCCCAACTCGTCTAACCGTTGCATAGCTGTTTCATTCCAGTTTTGATTACCTACAGCTCTTGGACTGGGATGTCTTAGAACCATTACCTGAAAAAATTGCATCTAAATTAGTAAATCTTGATCTTTTATGATTAAAGATATTATTATGCAATATATTGCATAAAATATATACATTACCTTTACATGAGAAAGGCCTTCTGTCTGGACTGCAATCTGTGCTCTTTTTTCAGCATAATTGCCAATACCAATGATAATCTCTACTTTCAAGAGTCGTATTATATCTATCAAGGATTTGTCGCATGCCTCATGTAAAATTCTTTGTCCTTCTCCCTGAAAAATACAGATAGTTCAGCATATGAAAAAAGGAATATAGTGAGATAAATATTGCCTTTATTTCTGCTGGTGTAATGTTTCGAGCTCTAGCATCCATAAATGCAAGTGGGCAATAATTGTGCAGGTACACGTATCGAAAAAAGTTCTCTGGATTTCCACATAAATCTCGAAAAAGGCCCCATAATCTTTGTCCACTAATCTCGCTACGTGTACATTGAAATCCTGTGATTTTTCGATCAGGATGTTCTTTTAATGGACTTCCAACAGGACCAGAAATTTTGAGCCAATCACGCACCATATTTATTTCTCCAAATGGCACGCCAGTTTGCGACATGCCCCATGGCCCAGGATTCATGCCAATAAATAAAACTTTTTTCTCACCATTGCAGTACTTATGTACATACATGGCATGCGTTTCAGCTGCATACTCAAGTGGATTGTAAATGTATTGTATCATTGATGGAAATGTAACATCTTGTAATTTAATGCAAAGCTCTTGTTCAATTGATAATAATTTACCAGAAATAGATCCAAGTGTTACAGGTGCATGTTCAACTGCATCTTTATTTTTTTCTGTATTGGAAGTGGATGTAACTGTAGAAAGTTCAATCGTATCTTCATTTTTCTCTGTACTTTGTTTTATATTCAAAGTTGTTTGTATTTGAGCCATGTAATCTACAGTATCTGAATCTGATTTCAGCTTTTTTGCTGCTGGTAAATCATCACTTTTTACTTTGGTTCTCTTTGCACGAGGCATAATTATTTTCAGAGAGTCTAATATATAAGAAACTTAAGATTTTATTTATGAATGTTATTTTGAAATGGCTAAGTTTTCCCTTAAAAAAAAAAAAACAACAGTATATTTTACTAAAATTCGTGTATCATCAAATATATGAGTATTTTATAAGTAATATATGTGCTCTCTTTCTTTCTTGAATTAATATACAACATCAAGTAGCGTTTAATTAAACGCAGATGTATCAATAAAAGATAATGTTTAGTTTTTGAAATAAAATAACTGTACTTTTCTTTGCAATATTAGTTTTGGATTATTAGTGTTGCAATTCGATTTTAATCAGAATGATAAAACGTTACCCATACAATTATTGCAAATGCAAGAGCTCCATGTGCGTGATTCTAATATCGTTTAGAACACATTTGAAGTTACACAGATATACGAAGAGAATAGCTTACTTACTCTGCCTTATCCTGTCAGTTATATACACATAGATATATATATATATATAAAAATTTGTACGTTGCTTCTACACTTGATTTCTCTCTTCCTTCTTCTTCTTCGAAATCTGAATATATATCTACGATATATCTATTTCAGTTTAAAAGTACAGCAAGTGGAAGAAAAGTACATTTAGAACGGGCCGATGAACGCACGTGCATACGTCTAACCTAATCTAAACAACCTAACTTTAGTTTCGAGAATTCATTCCATTTGACATTTGGTCGCGTTCGAGGAGACGCTATTAGCGCTAACAGCGTCATTCTATCTTCGTCACTCATTAAAAGTTGGACAAAGATAGAACGACGCTGTTAGCGTTAATAGTGTCTCCCCGAACGCGCCCTATGAAGGTTTTGAAGCGTTTGATTGACCAATCGGAACAAAGACTTTCTTTAGCTTCTTTTATGCTGGTTGGTCAATTAGACGCTACTTTACCGTACGAGATAGAATTTCTGAACTCACCCTTATTCTAATCATGTGTATGTTATGTTCATGAAATGGCGTCTGGCATGCAAGGAAAACGAAAGTTTGTTGACGTTGGAAGCGATTCGGATAATGAAACGGAAAGTAAGTATATTTAAATCTGTATAATATTATTAACAATTCAAATTAATCAGTGACAGATGTATATTACGATTTTAATATAACAGAAAAAGAAATAGTTTGAGGTTAAGTAACATTTGGCGTTATCATTTCCTTTGCCTTTATAAACATTTTATGATAAGTATAATAAATTTAATTATAATATTAATAAATTATTAATATTTATTTATGTATCGATATTACATGAAATCGATAGCCCTTTGTATTTTATATTTATCTTGTGTTATATTTTCTGCGTTTGAATTATAAACTAAAATATATTATCTTAAAATTATAATTCTTCCTGTTACAGAAAATGCAAAACATGCAAAAACAAAATCAGAAACACCACGATTGTGTCCATACTTGGACACGATTAATCGACAATTTTTAGATTTTGATTTTGAAAAATTATGTTCTGTGTCGCTGTCAAGAATCAATGTATATGCCTGTCTAGTTTGTGGCAAATATTTCCAAGGAAGGGGAACTAATACTCATGCTTATACACATAGTGTAGCAGAGAGTCATCATGTGTTTCTCAATCTACATACATTAAAATTTTATTGTTTACCAGATAATTATGAAATTGTGGGTAAGTAAATACATGTTATTTTTGCATATTCTTTTCTTTCATGAAAGTAAAACTTATATATTTTAATATTTATTAGATTCATCATTGGATGACATCAAATATGTATTATATCCAACTTTCGACAAAGCACAAATAGCCCAATTAGATAAGAGTGACAAGCAGAGTAGAGCAATCGATGGTTCTATGTATTCACCAGGCATAGTGGGATTGAATAATATAAAAGCAAATGATTATTGCAATGTCATTTTACAAGTAATTATTATATAAATATATATATATAATTTAAAAAATATATATATGTATATACTGTAATTTTGCAGGCGCTTTCACACGTAACACCTTTGAGAGATTTTTTCTTAAGAGAATCTAATTATTCTCATGTAAAAAGACCACCCGGTGATTCATCTTATCTTTTGGTACAAAGATTTGGAGAGCTTATGCGCAAATTATGGAATCCACGTAATTTTAAGGCGCACGTGAGTCCTCATGAGATGTTGCAGGCTGTAGTCTTATGGAGTAAGAAAAGATTTCAATTCACGGAACAAGGTATTACATAGTAAATTTTTTCATTGTACAATTCAACAAAACTATTTTCCTAATGAGATGCTATTTAGGTGATCCCGTGGACTTTTTATCATGGTTTTTAAATGCTCTTCATTTGGCATTAAATGGTACTAAAAAGCGTGATTCCAGTATCATTTATAAAACATTCTTAGGACATATGCGAATATATACACGGAAAATACCGCCATTAGAACTAGAAGAAAGCCAAAGAAGTGAACTGTTGCACACAGTAGAATATGGCGAAACTGTGACGGAAAGTCCATTTTTATATCTTACTTGCGATCTTCCGCCGCCTCCATTATTTAAAGATCAATTCACAGAGAACATTATTCCACAGGTCAGTATTGTATCCATAAATGTTGATTATTATAGCTAAGAATTTAGACATATAGTTACAAATAATATAATGTCATGTTTTTATTTATATAGGTAAATCTATACACACTGTTAAACAAATTTAATGCCATCACTGAGAAGGAGTACAAGACTTATAAAGAAAATTTCATGAAAAGATTCGAGATTACTGAACTTCCACCTTATCTTATACTTTATATAAAAGTAAGTCATATCTCTGTATTATTAAAGTGAATATTTTATTTGATAATTTTTAATTGATTTTAGAGATTCACGAAAAATACATTTTTTGTCGAGAAAAATCCGACTATTGTGAATTTTCCCGTTAAGTAAGTATATACATTCATTTCATGATATATATTATTATATGTATCGGAATTATTAACAGTATATTAATTCTTGATTATGCTTATAGAAATGTTGATTTTGGAGATATTTTAACACCAGAAATAAAAACTAAGCATCCATATACAACATATGATCTAGTGGCCAATATAGTACACGACGGTGAACCTGGTCAAGGAACGTATCGAGTTCATATTTTGCATAGATCTACTGGTCAGTGGTACGAAATGCAAGATTTACACGTCACCCAAATTTTACCCCAAATGATTACTCTCACTGAAGCATATATACAGGTGAATTGGAAAAGAATCTATTTTCTTTCAATTTACAATATTAAGGTAACATTGTTTTCTTTTTATAGATTTATGAATTAAGGAAAGACGCCCATATGGAAAACGGCGACAATAAAATGAAGAAAACATAATACATATTAATTAAAAATTTTGAAATGTAATAATAAAAATTTACATTTTGTATATATAAATATTGGCCTCTTAATTACTTACTAATTTTTCGATATTTTTACACATAATCAACTTATATTTTTAAAGTTTGTTCTTTAATATAGATAGGTATAGATTTTTCTTGACAATAAATCTCTTATCCAAATAATAAACTTTTTATAATATTCAGTTTATAAAATTATTTATTAGATTCTTATAACTTAATAAAATACTTATAATTTAATTAATAAAATTAAATTATTGTAATTATATTCACATACTGAATCATTCATCATTTCTCGATTTCTGGGAAAAAATGCAATTTTTTTTCAGTTTTATTACACAGATAATGATTAATGTGTGTATGTACATGAAGTATAAAGTATATTCTTGATATAGATATTTATTTAAATTTCAAAAAATTGATATTTGGAATGAAAAAAAAAATATATATATATAGTACATAATTGCAAGAGAGCAAAGAGTGTCAAAATAGTGAGGAAGCAAAGATTACATTCGCTCGCTCGCATTATTTACTATTTTTATTTAACTTTCGGCGAGAATAACGAGCAATGATAAGGACGAAATATTCCTACGAGCGCCGCGTCGCCAAGTGGAACGTAGCCAAAGTAATGATAGGCGAGCGAAGTGGTGGGGGTAGCGAGGTGGAAGGAGAGCGCAATGGAGGGGGGAGACGAGAAGTTACGGAGATACACGCGAGAGTGTCGCCGGAGTCGGTCGGAGTTCGTGGCGGGGTGAAGTTGCGGTCGGATCTTTGAACGCGACGAGTGAAGATATTTTTCGCGCGCGCTTTCCATCTTTCGGACGTGTCTTCTTCCCCGCGATTCTTCGCTCGAAAGTCTGCACGAAAGATCGCGTTTGTACAGTTTGCTCGCGCTGTTACGTGTGCATAAACGTGCAACGCGATGTCGCGCGAGTGAGTGTTCCCAGTGTTGATTCACCTCTGCTCTATTCGGCACTTGGATTATCACACCGATAGGACGACGACGACGTAAACGGTGAGTTACGTATTACGTATTATACGCCCATTTATTCCACGCGATAAAGTGCGAAAAAGTGACATTTTGAACGGGCGTTTTCGCGCTGCTCTCTTAACGATGGCGCCCGCGTTTCCCCTACGAAATACGCAGAAGCGAGCGACGTTTGAAAACTCACTGCCCGCGGTAGCAACGGTCGCGTCCTTCACGCTCGACCTCCCCGTTCACGGCGTCGTCCCTAAACCGATTTCTGCCTCTCTTTCTCTCTTTCCCCTCCGCGGTGCTTGCTCTCGTTCGATTCTAATTTTCACCGACCGCCCGGTTAGGCGGTTTATTCTCGCCCGGCTGCGACTTTACGTCGGCGTCGCGCCAATATATATCCACGTATGAGTATATTCATCTATCTATCTACCTACCTACCTACCTACCCGCCCGCTTATCCCACCACGTCGAATACCTGTTTCGCGCGGTGGTCGAAAAAAACTGTTCGATCGTCGTATGGTCGTCGTCGTCGGCGGAGGAGCAAGGTGGAACGGTCGTGGGGCGCGCGATTGTCGGAGACAGGGCGGGAAGAGGAAGGAGAGGTGGAGCGCGTTGACTCTCCCGCGGAAGGATTCCGCGAGTTTTGGATTCCTAGCGTCCCGCGATTGTGTCGCGTGTCGCGTAAACTCGTTCCTGCACGCGAGACTCCCGGACGAGCTAAAGATCGTTTATCTTGAAGTTATCATTTCGGAGTCGTGTGTGATTTCCGTAATACTGAATACTTCAAATAATGTTTAAAGATAACGCTTGAAGCTGGAAAATCTAAGCTTTTTTTAAATGGACTGGATTTGTTGCCCCCCATTTGGCAGCGAATCAATATTGTCTCTGTCATGTTCAAATTATATAGAATTATTGATATTTTTACTTTAAAGTTAAAATTCTTTTGTACAAAATCATCGTGAGCTGTCGTGTCAGTTTTTATCTTCATCGTATCATTACGCAATGCGAAATTAGTGTTTGTCATATGCGAAACAAAAATCTTTAGAGTACACTATATAAATATTGTTTATATTTACGGTATATGATCTTGAATGTCATCATTGTGGTTAACACAATTCAATAGCACTGTTTAATTTTATACTGCAGTGGTCGTAGAAAATTGATCAAAAATGTCACAGATATCACACAATGTTAATTCGATATTTGAAAAATAGCAGCACGAACAAAAATGTGGCCTAATGTTAAATTGAAAGTTAGTTACATCAAGAATAGTACGCAAGCTTGTTTTATATAATATTAGTAATTAGTCTTATATGATATTAATAATTTATCTAAGCTTTTTATATTATATACACTATGTAATATTTAATAATAAATACATTTTTTTTACTAATTTTTTTATATTTCATATTTACACATATCGTTTTTACATGTCGCTATTTTTTTACTCAAATCTCTATTTGACATTTGTGTAATATCCGCAATATTTTTATCAATTTTTTATAATTACTATACATGAAATTAAATTGCTACGAATAATATGAATAATGTAATTAAATAATATACAGTCGGAAAAATATTAATTTAAATGCTATGATTGATAATAGGATTTATGCATCATAAAATCTTATTTCACATTAGTGAACACGTATTAAAGAATTAATTCTATTAAAACATGTGTCGTTCTTCCTATGAATTAATAATTATAACTGATATAGATTATATTTGGGCAGATCTTGTGAATAAATTATAAGATATGAAGAAATTTCTATTATTTCGCGGTCGGGTGTGGGGTTTTCGTATCTGGCGAAATATAAATACGAATAATTTTGAAATGTTCCGAAGGTTAATTTTGACGCGAGTGCACAGTATGTTATCTCTAATTATATAACGTATGACATAAAGATTCGTCTCATGTAGCATTCACGGAATTAATAGAGACACTTTAACAACGGTATCATTAATCAATCCAGTATGTATCTAATGAAATTCTTGATTGGATGAGTACCTACTGTTTAAGTCGTTTGAAGTTGAAATTGACAAGTGATTTTTTTGTTTATTCGCGAGAAAATCTTTCTCGGATAAGCGAAAAATTACACTTATCAAGGCACTTGAACATCTGTTTACGTTCGTTAGTTATTAATTAAATATAAAGATGTAACGATGTTTTATTATCAGAGATATTCAATCTTAAAACTTTATCTTCAATTAACATCTCTCTCGCTTATAAGATTTTACTGAAGGAAAATACTTAAAAAGTTCTAGATATAAATATAAAACGTAATAAAAGAAACAGAAATTATTTATATTAGAAAAATGAAATTGACATTTTTATATCATTTGAATATTTTTTTTCTATTATATACATATAGTAGGTAATGCTCATTGCTTGATTGAATTGTTGATGTAAAATTCATAAGACGTGAAAATAATTGAAAGGTATAATAAGCACGAATTTAAATAAGGTAATGGAAAACATAAGAAAGTGCGAAATTTAACTGCAACTATCTATCTATGCAACAGCAGACTGGCAATGGCTAGTCATACAACGTCTATATGCGACTATCTGTAATTGAATATGATGATGATGATACCTTGCGAGGCCACGAGATATCTTCGTATATTGGGTTATACAAGTCATCATTTTATAGAAATCATTACATTATATGCATGCAAATATATCTTGATCGATGATTAATGTCCGCATATACTTGAAAGTCGCTTATTTTTCGAAAAGCGATTTTCGAAAAATAAGCAATAGACACGGAATTGATAGCGATACTCGATTATCCTAGATTATCCTCAATAATTCTCATTACTAAGAACTCGAGAATAAAATTTCCAAGAGAATATTCGATTTAAGCGAACGGCTCCATTTAATCTTACTGCTGCATTACTGAATGTTTTTACTATTGCAATTTCATTTCTCATATCGTATAATATAAACAATTATAAAGTGAAAAAATAATATATATAATAATAAAAATTTATAATATTATTATAAATATAATATAAAACGTTGCAGTAGAAAAATTAAACAAGAGGAAAATTTTGCACTCAAATATTGTTTGGTATTCGAGATAATAAGAGATAATTTAATATTTTGTAATGCATTTTGTAGAAATCCGATAATATTTATCCCTTTTTATTCGTATCTGCATTATCTAGATTCGTAATAAAACGAGGATAAAACGAGATGAAATAAAATGGAGAGAGAAATTTTAACGTGAATTTCATCTAATGTGTGGGCGTTTTGAATTTTTCGACGTGACCTAGAATCATCCAGGGATTGGCACAAACAAGCGTAAATTGTCTTCCTTAAATTATCGAATCTAGGACAATATCGTTTATAAAACAGAAACTTTTTCGTGATTGAAATTGGCGATCTCAATATTCATCATTATTTATTCGGTGAAGAATACATTTTTTTTGCGAAGATCAATAATGTAAAACGTATTAATGATTATCACAGAATTACGAAATTTCGAGAATTCGCTATTTATTTACATTTTTTATTTAATCGTTTTTTATTGGCTCTCATTAAGTACACGTGCAAATTAATTATATAATAATTTTATGTTTAGCTAGCATTTTTACAATATACAAAATAATCCGTACGTCATTTAATTTATTTTCTCTAAACCTGCTCGTGCTTTTAGCACTAGAAAAGAGCACTTTATACGGTGATTAGGAGTTGAAAAGATGACATCGTCGCCGTGACTCGCGTAAATCAGATACATATACGAATATATGTGAGTGTTCGTGTGTGCATACGAGGTACTATTCTCATTTACGTAATGCACTCTACGGGATGGGAACAATGCTGTCGTGCTTCGCCGGCAGACGTTGAAAAAGAAAGAGGAATGTTTCGAGGCTGTTGTTATTGAGTCCGTATTTGTTATTTTGAAGAAACGTTCAACTCGGTTGCAACGCTTAGGAGCGCAGATTGCAACAACGGTGTACACAGTGCAGAGTGCACAAGCTGTCCTTGGAGATTATTCGGCGCGTCCTCACGTTTGATAAATATTGAAACGCTCTCGCTGAGCGAAATTTCGCACAATGCACGCGAGATTTCGAGAGATGAGTAATCCTGCAGTTGTACAGCGTGTGTAATGCATGCCGTAACTATGATTTTATATTGATGTATGCAATGGCATTTTGCCATTTGTTTGAGCTTTCATATATCTTAGAAAGATGAAATGCGTTTTTGCAGCTGGATATACCTACTTGTTGTTTTCTTTTTGTTTTCTGTCTTGATATTTGGGAAATCGTTTCGTTTCTGCTTCAGAAAATCCAAGAGTTTTTGCTCTTCTTGGCAGAGAAACAAGTCAGTAGTAACATCATTCTGGAGCAAACAAGTAATACATAAAGTATTGCATTTCGATTTTTTTTTAATTTTAATCCAAAAAATCTTGAATTTTTTCTTTGATTTTTCTTGAATTTTTTCTAAGAATGTCATGTTTACGTCTTGAAAAGTAAACAATGTTATACATGCAATTTAATAAATTTAAATGTAGCTTCTCGTTCGCCAGATAGAGTTTACATTCATATATTTTTGTCGAGATAGCTATATAAGGACGACTTATAAAGCTCAGTGCTTTTAGTTTTCTCGTGGCTTAGGATCAATCTAAATACGGGAATTGAAATGCATCTGCGAAGATATGCATTTTTCTGAACTTTATACTTGCGACCGATCCACTCGCGCAACGTGTGCGGAATAACGGAAGAAGATTTCTTTTGCGAAGAAAAAAAGGCAAAGAAATTGCGCTGCTCTTTCGTGACGGAAGATGTTGAGAGATTAGGAACGAGAATTTATGCGTAGCTGTAATGGGAAATCAGAGAGAAATGTGTGCATCGCGCTTGCATCGTTTGAGCGATTCAATAATGAGGTCAGAACGATTGAGGTCCGTGGAGAGAATTCCGTTTTCTCGTATTAGTTTAAATAAAATATATATATCATATATACATTCATACCTTCTTTCTTTTCTATATAAGAAAAGAAAATTGTGAGCCATATTGTAATGCGATATCCTACTTTTCGCGTGACAATTAATAAATTATTAAGGCTTAATGTTTTTGTGGAAAAGTTTGAAAAATTATCACAAAATTGATATGTTTTTGCTATCTAATTTCTCTGCTGTCGTAAGTGTTATGCGTTGTACCGAATAAGGAACAAAGCCTCGATCAATTATCTTTTCCATTTCGTTACCATGTCCGCGATGTTTACGTTCTTAAGTGTACATTGAATTTTATCGTAACTCGTTGCACTTATGAATGGAGATGGTCGTGTCCCGTGGGGAAGCGATGAATGCACTAGATCGATTAACCTTTTATGGCGCAAAGTCTTTTTTTTTTGCGACACTCGTGGGATAAATAGTTTGAAGTAGTAGGGAGCGAATTTGATCGCTGTACACGCTCTTGTATTTATGAATGGCTGGCGAATAGTCTGAGCGACTTTCAGTAAAATTCCATCAGTCATTTGATACATAGTTACTGTTGTTTTGATACTGGTAATATTTCATCACAGATGTATAAATTTAATTTATTAGCGTATTGGGATACATATGCGCAAATGATAAATGTGAAACAACGTTTATGAACAGCAGTTTTTTCTCGTTATTACATCGAGATATTTTTTTCTCTCTCATAAAGATTTTTTAACTTACAAATTTTTATTTATATTTAACATTTTATTTTGACGATTCAAATATACAAAACAGGAGATTTTTTTTCACATTTTCTTGCAGAATTAAATATATTAATAATGTATTCATATGATCTGCATATATCTTCAATCTGCCCGCGAAAGATGAATGCGTAGGTCGCAATATGCAATATTATGCATAAATCGTATTTCAATTAAGAATTAATATTCAAGTAAGAAAGCAATTTTTTGGCGATTGATTCGCGCTGCGAATTACATATACATATGTATGTGGTGTTTCTCAATAAAATTGCACTTTGCATAAGATATACGATACGCTGATAGTCGTTCAAGTTCGACCACGTGACTTTCGAAGTAGGCTAACTCGCCAAGTGCGGTGACCAAATGACTATTGCCAGTAAATGCAACTATTGTGACCCACAGCCTGCGCTTTCCGTTAGACGTTATTATCCGTACCACCTGTCTTAACGTGCGCTTCCCCTCTTCCTCTTCCGTTATCTCCCTTCTCGTATCTATATATCCTTTTCCTTCCTTGTCTTCTTCCTTCCTTCGTCGTTCGTCTTGCTCTCTCTCTCTCTCTCTCTCTCTCTCTCTCTCTCTCTCTCTCTCTCTCTCTCTCTCTCTCTCTCTCTCTCTCTCTCTCTCTCTCTCTCTCTCTCTCTCTCTCTTCTCACCGTAAGCACCATATTCGCGCCTCTACTGTTACACACCTGCGTCTCTTAAATGGTTCCGCGACAGTTATCTTAGAAAGCCCCTCGAGGCATGTCAATTATTAAATCAACGATCTATCTTTCTTTCATTCATATCTCTTTTATTTATACGCATTTTTTTTTTTTTACAAATGTTATTACGTAGAGATTTCAGATGAATGTATTATGTACTATTTATTATCGCTATATTCCATTCCATTAGAAATACGAAAACGGGAATGGACGCAAATGTGTCGCAATAAATAAGTAATTTAAAAGTACAAAAGTGTATAATTTTATGCTTTGTGTAAAACTCTGCGAGAGTTCTTTAATATGAGTTTTCGCGGTATAATACTTTGAAAATAAAAAGTCTGACTTTTTTTTTCTCCCCTACGGGTGTATCTCAAAATTTTCGTCCTTCAAATCCTTTTACACGCCGCCGCTGAGTAAAGTTGCGTAAAGGGAACGATCCCACGCGTGGCGCGCAACCTTGTTCGCGCCCGCGAAGCGACGTAAATGTTGCATACATTTGCAAACTGTTATACAATGGCGTATATTTGCAAATTACCCTCGACGAAAATGGGATCTGAAAAGTCGCAATGTTACATCATGATGCGCCGGTAACGTAATATCTCTCGGGCGTTGCTGAAAACCCCCGCAAGTATATCCGTAGATCTTTCAATGAGACTTTTTCGTATAACGAGCTGAATGAATTTACGTAAATTATCAACATTGATTTATTGTGATAGAGTTAATGTAATGTATACTATAGCCTGCGATGTTATCTTCTCTAACTGAATATTAATTAATACTTATAATTAATGGCCAATTAGTCGAATTTATAGGGGTAATGAACAGTAGCTCATGAATGTTACAATGATACTTCTTTTTATTTATAATATAAAATCACTTTTGTAAACACTTTCCTTAAACACTTGCTATTGTTTTTATTTTGTTGAATCATGTTTTTTTTTTTAATTTTATGGTACATTTCCGTTATAGCTAAACATTTTAAATTATTAATTATTTTAATCGTTTAATATTCTCTCTCTCTCTCTCTCTCTCTTTGTCTATATATATATGTATTTCTTTCTCTTTTTTTTTCGCTCTTTAACAAAGGATACAATTTGAATCAATTTACAAAGTTAATTTATAAAAGACATAATTTGAATTAATTTATTGAGGATACATTCATTAAACGCAATCACATAGGCGTTATTTCAAATGAGGGATTTGCATGCACCATTTCGCATCTATTAATAATTCCGTGTTAATGTTTTCGCAATGGAAAGCTTAATACGCAAATCGCCACCTTATCGTTTCAAATATTTATGCGTTTCTCGATTTAAAACCTTTTGCTAATTTATTACAAGTATCTTTCTATGTATCGAAACTTTATAAAATATTCAATGCATCTAATTTTATTTTTTTGCTGTTATTAAATCTCCATGAGAAAGATTTCCCATAAATATAGCGAGTGTATAGCATGTGAGATAAAACCTGGTAATTTCACTGGTATTTAGCATCATGCTTAACGGTACATGTGGATCCATGATTCTCAGCTATACTTGTCTTAATTTGAATATCACGTTCGACATCAATAGTGCCGGAAATCATAAATAATTAAATAAAATATAAATAATATAATTTAGATTAATTTAGTAATTATACTAATGTATGATTATACTATAGAAATCAATTAAAATTTTCCAAGTTTTAGTATTATATAACTAGTGATTTAGAAACTTTGTTGTTACTTTTGTACATATTTTATTGTACATATATCAAAAAATGTAAATTTTTTTATTATTATATTTTACATTTTTTGTTAATATTTTAACCTGTGATATAAACAAATAAATTAAAGAAAAGAGATTAAAAAAAAAAAAAAAATACAAATTTTCACAAGAAAGCAGAATAAAGAGATCTTCATAATGGATGTGAAATGCGATCTGTAAACTTAGTTGTTACTTTATTGTACATATTTTGTTGTACATATAAAAAAAATGTAAATTTTTTTATTATTATATTTTAATTTTTTTTCAATATTTTAACTTGTGATAGAAACAAATAAATTAAAGAATAAAGGTTGAAAAAAAGAAAACACAAATTTTCACAAGAAAGCAGAATAAAGAGATCTTAATAATGGGTGTGAAATACGATCTGTAATCTCGACTGTGTGCGAGACAAAGTCGAAAGTCTAATGCGTCTTTCAGAAAGTAGCAGGGCACGCACAAAAGACAATAGCCGTAGTTGCACAATTCCGTGCCGCTACTACTATCGTCGAGCACTCTCTGGAACAGGCGAAGGCAGTAGTAGCGGTAAAAAGTGATGGGGGCTAAGTTAAAATTCGCAACCGGTCGCGTGATCGCGATTCATTCTCGATTTTATCGGAGCAAGAAGAAAAAAGAAAAAAAAATAAAATAAAAGGAAGACGCGTGAAGTGATCCAAGCTTCGGGCTGCATCACCTTCGAAGGGTCCTCACTTCCGGCCAATTGTATCTTGGATTTCTTCCGGTCTCACGCTTCGCATAACTTCTCGTCAGTCAGATCAGTCTCGTTCTTCCTTCTCTCTCTCCTTTCATTCCTTTTTCTCTTTCTATCTGTTAGCCGCACACACCTACACACGCAAAATTTGATTCTGCTAGTTTAATCGTATTACCATCCTGCTCATGCCTTTCATAATTTAAATCATGTTTATTACATCATTCTATCCGTAAATAAATCTTTTTTTTTCCCATAAATTACAATTATGGCTCATGTACAATGAAAATTAACGATGATACTGTTGGTAAATTATTACGTGCGCATATTTTTATTTGCATTATTCTATAATTATTGTACTTTAATGCACCTTTTTGAGCGAGAGTTATATATTTTACTTATAAAAGTATATTTTTATAATATACTTATAATATATTGTGTGTTGTTTATAATACAGATTTTTAGTCTGTAGCACATTACATTATATCTTTTTTTTTCTCTTATCCTAGTTATTACATTCGCTCTCTTACATCGTTGTCATCGTGTAAATGTTCGAAAATTGCACGGAATTTCATACTTTGCGCCAAAGGCTTCGTCGAGGAACGCGTTAGGAATTTCGGGTCGAGAGGAAAGGGCTCGAGGGTATTCAAATTCATAGCCCTTTAAAATATATTAAGGAAATATTTTTGACACTATAAAATTATTAGCGCATTAGATGTAAAAGAATTTATTCGTGGAATAAACAATTATTATTATAATAGGATTATATTAAAAATCTGATAGTTCACGCCAGCGTGAATTTCTCGTAGGAATTATACCGATATGTATACATAATATTTCGATGTTAATTATATATGTATATTAAATAATATTTGGTATTCATTGGAATAACAAATTGATATTTTATCATTTATTTCTAATAAATTTTAATTTAATTTAGTTTGCAATTTGATTTAATTTGCATTTTTTAGTTTGCAGAAATTTTAAAATTAGCAAAAATTGATATTTGCATATTAAATTTTTAGTGGATATCTTATATTTGGAGATTAAAATTTACGTATTGCGGATTTTCACATGTATACATTTGCAGGGAGAAAGCAGGATATGAGGGTTGATACGATCGATGTCGGAGCGGGAAACGGGAAGTCAGGCATGAATTATCTCAAATTTATATTAAAAGCTTCGTTTCCCGGTTCGAGAAGCAGCGGAAAATGCGTTTATGCGTGAGGGGTGCGATATGTCAATTTTCGGGCAATTTCGCGGCAATTTCCTGATTTCTTCGTAAATGCTATAAGGAAAAGGGGAGAAAAGCGGATTCGCATCAGGGAAGAAAATTTAAGAACTTAAGCATTTTGCTCATATAAATCGAATAAATATTCCGAAAATAAAATTGGAAATTATATTGATATTGATTGTATGAAAAACATTATTCATCGAGTTATCTTTTTTTTTAATAAAAATTATTTATTAATATAATAGAATTTTGTGTAGCTAGAAATACACAATTTATTTTATCGATTACTAAGCGTTTTTATTATTGAGTTTTAAATTTTATTATTGTCTTTATTTCATTGTCAAAATAGATTATGTTTATATTTTTAGTTTTTTATTCTATACTTTTGTATATTCTATATTTTTCTACATTTATATTCCATATTTTTGTACATTCTACTTTCCTATATTTTTTATTCTATATTTATGTTCAGAGGTTAAAATAGACGTAAGAAAATAAAATATGTTTTTCATATAATAATATAAACGCGAGAGAGTATTTGCAAAATTTACATTTTTTTATATTTGTAGTTTCGATATTAAACTCAAACTAATTTTAATCTTTGTTATAACATTTCTGTCTTATTTTATAATGATATGAAAAATGATAAGTTTCACATGGAGCGAAATATTTTAATCACATTCCTGCTTGATTTTTGTACGCAATAACGACTCTCATTAATCCGCATACCACGTTTTTCGAGACATGTCCTGGCTGTGGCATGAGGAACCGGAAGTGGTTGTCTGAACATATACGGTCACGTATCGAGAAAGGACGGTTCATTGTCGTTTGTGCAACGACCGTTGAAACCTGTGCACGATATACATATATTAGTTTTATATAAAACGAAAATACAAGTTTTCACTTCTATGGATTCGATATATTCGACTATATATTCTCTATATATTCTTTTTTTCCAAATAATTATTTTTCGCCAAATAGTTTCTATTCCACGTGACGATCTTTGGTTCGAGAGAATTCGAACGCAATCACATCGTTATCGTATTCGAAACGAAAATGTCATCGAAAACGAATTCTCGCAAGAGAACTAGATAGTACGCGTGGCATGTTAGAAATGGCAGAACATTCATTGCGGCCGATTTGATTCTGATAACGGCATTGCAGGTACAACGACGAACTATAGAAGTCCATCGAGGGAGCTGGTAATTTAAGAGTAGAATCGATCGTCAGCTTTGCAAGTCGTGCTCACCGTTTCTTTGTTTTTAGCAACTTTGTTTGTCGTTTTGAATTAAATATAACCGAATTGCTCCTCTAATAATTGTTAATATTATCGAATTAAATATTTTCGCATATATACATATATTGACAGAAATACAGTTTAAATATTTGATAAATTATGCTATATTATTAATTCTTCATTTCTTCATAATATACTGTACTTAAAATGTTTAATAAATATGAATAATTATAAAATATTTCCAAAGTTGAATTATATAATATTTTATGCAAAATATTAGATTATTTTTAGATATTTTATCATATTTAATTTAAACATTTAATAAAATTGATAATTAAAAAATAAAGGCAGAAGGAAATACATTGTATTTGTATTTTTTTTTTATGTCAATATGATTTGTATATATTAGCAAAAATCAATATTAATATTCGAATTAAATTGATAAAATATTTTTGTTTGATAGGTTTAAATTATTTAAATTAATATTAATTTTAACCTTATTTATTACCAAGGATTCTATACATACATCTTTTAATTACTGAATATGTAAATTCATAATTAATTATTTTGCATATATTTGAATTTTCTATATGATATTCTTTCATTGATTCCTAAAAGAAAAAAATGATGCGGCGAAAAATGACGTACGTGAAAACATATGTTCGTGTGATGACGAGCGTATGGCCGAGACAATCGACTTTTCGACGGTGCCAGGTGCGCGCGGACTTGGAATTCGATCGCAGCAGGTGACTCGCTCGCGTGCTACTCTCGCGTGATCTCGTGTGCGCGTGTATTAAAGCGGCCGTCGTACTATCGATTCGTTAGGGGAGGTTCAGTGACCATCGAACAGCTCGGACTCCTTCACCGAGCTCTGTGTATTGTGTGTACCGTTGGTATATAAACTGGATAGCTTTCAAACTCGACTTAAACAGTCGGCAGACAAACGTTACTATTAACAGTAATAATAAAATACAGACAAAGTATAGAAAAGGAAATGAACCATAATGAGGACATTGACCTATATCCATCTTCCATATTTAACATTAATTGTAAATATTATATTGAATCTTATCTGGCTAATGTCAGAATGACATGCAACGTTAGTAAAAGGTAGCAATCGTATAATAACGTCATGTTTAGTGTTAAATTTGCGTAAAAATAATTTCTTTTATTGCCTAATATTGAGTTTCATTAAAATGAAATATAATCATAAAAATAAAAATGATTGTCATTGAATAATATTCCAGTAATATTATTGAAATAATATTCTAATAAATATTAATTTATTAAAGTTGTGAAAAAAATGATATTAATTTATAATGATATTCAATACGATATGATTGCGTAGCACATATATAATTATATATATTTTCATCATAAAGAGAAATAAATATTTATTTTATTAAAAATGTATTGAAACTGTAACGAATCTTATTGATATAACTAAATAATAACTGAGTAGATAATGAGAATTATTGGATATGCGATATTCAATATCTTCGTGCTTTAAAAAAAAATGCGTTTTTCTGCATTTTGAATTCGGAACAATTCAGAAATAACCGTGATATAACCTAGATTTTTATGCAAAATTGATTACTTGTTTTCCAATTTATGTCATATGTATCTGGAAGGATATTTGCATTTTTTTTTAAATAAGATTAATTTAACTAAACACTCTCTTTAAATTTTATTATATACAAAAAAAAAATGTCAAAATTGCTGAACGTAGAATTAGCATTTCCATTAAAATAAAACGATTTGCAATTGAATTAAAGGAAGAAGAGATAAAAAAAGAGCATATCGTTATATTTTTCAATATTATCCTATGACCTATGACGAAGTTCGATTTTATTCGGAACAATGACAGATGGAAAAAATAGTCGCAGGTAGCATCAAAGCGGATGGTATAATTTTGCGAGAAGCATTTACTATGAGAACTTCGACGAGGCGATGAGAAAGAGAGCAAAAGAGAGCGTAATAAAGTTTATTATGCTGGGCCGGCAGGTTCTTCGACGAGAAACGTAGTAAAACGCGCGGAAGGACGAAGACAAGCGGATAAGGAGAAAGCAGTTTCACTGTGCGTCAGTTGGAATCTTAAGTACAGTTGGGACGAACATAAAGCTACACACTGAATATACTTTGATTCACATATACTTTGATTCATAACCCTGAAAATTTCAATCATTTTATTACTAATTTGTTCAATTGTATGAATTATGTATAAAATACGTTATTATTTCTATTTCAAATTGTTAACTAATTTAATTCATCTAAACATCAGTGTCTGTCCAAGAAGTAATCAGAATCTTTATTTATTGTTTAAACACACACAATGTAAAACTAGAGCATATTCGTTGATATAAAAAACAATAAGCTTATTATTTTACATCACTTTCCGAGAAAAGATTGAATATATTTAAAAAATATTTTACTAAAAGAAAAGATGTTAAGCATGCATATAATATGAATAAAAGAATTTGAATTTGGAATAATACAGATGAGAATTAATATCTGATATTGCGAATACGCTATAAAAGTGGAAATGCGTTCTGCTGAATTTCCTATGCGTCATTGATCTCGCGCGTGCTACACATGTGAAAAGTGAATTCTAAAGATGCACGTAAACCGCGAAACGATTAAGCATGAGTAATCGTTCAAGGAAGGAATGATGTGCGAAGGTTAAAAAAAAACAGCAATATCGAGATATGCAGTCGATCCCTCGATAACACGAAGTGCAATGCCTTCCATAGATAATCGCTCTTACAAGGACTCGACTACAATTATGAGACGACGATCGTTAATTATATATACGGAACACCAGATTAACTACTTCGGGAGAATTTTTTTCCTCTCGCGAAATGACATATTGCGGTAACATTTTGCCTGCGTGTATGCGCGCGTCTCTTTATTATTTTAATCACCTCTTACGCATACGGATATTTTATTTTATCTGATAGAAATTATTTTACGGATAATGGAAGTAGTGAGATTAAAAAAATGGAAGGTAACTCTCACGTGTTCTTGCATTAAAGAGCCATATTAAAGTAATCGCAGCCAGATAATTGCGCCTTTCTGTTATGTTAACCCAATCTCTATAAATATATCTCTCTTGAATATCTAATGTCGCGAATGAATAATAAAAAGTTTTAAAGATGTTGGAATCTATTGATTTTTAACAATATCGAATAATATAGCTGATTTATGAATGAATTTAAACAATTCAGAGCGATACTAATGTAATTATAAAGTATAAATATAAAATAATTTTCTTAGTTTTAATAAATTTTACAAAAACTATTATTTTTAATCTTGAGATAAATAAGAAACAATGTAACGCGTGTTACACGATAGAAAAGTTTTATCAAAAATATTTACGTTTTTTTTTCCCATAAAATTCATTTTCAAGCGAAATAAACGCGTTCAAGTCTCAAGGCAGACCGGAGACAACGCGTTGTTTCCGAACAGAAGCCGTACACCATATGCACTATGCACGTTTGCGATGTCGTGCGTGGAAACGCACACGTATGCATGTTTGAAATATGACACGGCACTCGCGAAGCTTCACTCGTGCTCGTCGATTATCCGGATGTAATATCGATTACTCAACCGTAAACTTGTCTAGTTTCCTTGTCAAAGAAACTAACTTTTTTTTAACAAATAACTTATATACAATTTTACAGTTTCAGTAAAATTTCAGTAAAATTATAGTTTCAGTTAGTTTATTCATTTTTTTATTGATTGTCTTTTTACATATTTTTATTATTATACATATTTTTGATTCGAATATTTTTCAGTCCTGAAAAAAATATTTTGCAAAGTCACAATTTCTTTGTCTAAAATTTTTTTTTACTTCGTGAAAATTACTTTTATAATTCTTGACAGAAAATCAAATAAATTTAATAATTTAATAAATTCTATAGAGTTTCATCTTGTAGACCTGTAACCATAATTCGTAAAATTTTTATTTAATGAAAATATAATTATACGTAATGAAAGAGTATAATTATCTAAGGAAAAAAATACAGTTGTAAACAAATCAATATCTCAACATTTCCATATGCAATTTATTTTGACACAAATGTTTTAACAGCAGGTACACAAAGGGATTGTAATAATGGAATGAGTTTATACGATAAATGAAACATGAAACATCAAGAATTGAATCCTGCGCTTTCAAAAGCCCGAACGAATAAACAAGTACATGTAAATCTCTTTATAACATCGCATGATATAATATTTGCTTGCGGAAAGAGTAAAAGGAAGAACGCTCGAACATTTTTTTTATTTTCTTTTTTTTTGCTATCCTAACTGCAAATAATTTTTGCCATAGCGGAACAGAAACCGCAAGATACCGCGTGACACGATCCACGTGTTTACGTAATTTATTCGCATCGCTTCGATTTCACGCAATGGACCGTCGAGATGCGCCTTCGGAAAGGTCAATCGTGTTTGTATAATTTTCTCAAGGTCGCGCGTTGCCAAGAGAGAGAAAGAAATACATCGGCAATCCCCCCCCCCTGTCCGCGAGAACATTTCTTTCCCCCCCTGAGATCGGCAGATGGACAAACGGAAACGACTTTTTACCTCGGTACTTGGTGCCGACTGGTGCGTGAGTGCATAAAGGGTGTCCTATTTTTATAGTTAGCCACTTCCTTTCATGGAGACTGTTCACGAACTTGTTTCCAATTCGGCCTATTATATATTATTCTTTCTGCATTCTCTTGAATATCATAATCCTCAATTTATTTGTTAATTAATATTAACCCTTATTCCGTACTGGTGGGTTATTTTTGTCCGTAATTTTGCTAACAACGTCAATTTATCGAAAACAAATAATCATAAAATAATATATTTAAGTAAATTATTTTTCAAATTTATTATTTTAGTCTTTATTTAGAATGTTCAAAGAAGGTATATACATTTTTTCAGATTTTTTAAAACACTTTTACATATTAATAAACTTATCGAAAATATGCTGATTCACCTGTACAGTTAGAAGGTGCCAAAAATAACAATACGGAGTAAGGATTAACTATTTTATTGCAATATATAAAATATTATAATGAACTATAATTCACGATATATTTAATATATTTCGTTACTATGAATTTTATCACGGTGTCATTTAATATTACTTAATATAATTTATTGTGCATCTTGATTCTCGAAATCAAATTAGATTATATTGTTTTCTCTCTTTTTCTCTCAGGGATATCTTTGTGTTAAGTGTTAGTCATTGAATTTTATCGCGTTTTGATTTTCTATATACTTATTAGAAGAGTATTATCATCGAAAAATTTATCTAGATCAGTTTTACAACCATAGAAGTAGATTAGCTTTACATCTCGAATGTTTCTGAGATAACGGAACAGAATATTCAGACATATTCTTTGATTATTTTAAAGTGAATGTTTTAATAGTATTTTTTGTTGAAATAGGTATTTATTAAAGTTTGTTATTTTAAATGATTTTTTTTTTTGTTAAAAAATGGAAAGTTTTTCACAAATTAGATTTCAAATATGTAAATACATATCAAAATTTTGATTTTTATAAAAAATTGCAACTAATATGTATATAACACTTTGATAGAATTATATACTTTCATCTTTAATCTATCTCTAATCTAGAATTTAATTAACAAGGCACTTTTCGAAAATTGAGAAGCCACGAAAAAAGTACGGATCGATCAAATTTTTCCACTCTTTCGGAAACACCCTATATGAATGTATTAAGCGAGCGTACGCGAGCATTTATTGGCGACGTGCGCGGAATGTGTGCGTATGTCATGGACGGCGATAATAATGCGATGAGAACTATCCCACGCACCGCGGATACGCACGAGAAGCAGCGCCATCGGACGTTTTCTAGCTGCGGGCTCTACTTTTCCACTCGGTTTTCATCTTTTTTTTTTTTTTTTTTTTTTTTTTACTCATTCCTATACCAAGCACGCATCCACAGGCAGAGTGCGTAGCGGCTCGAACGGCGGGCGGATGGCGGGTGCTAAGAAGCGGTTATTACAGCAGGTTCGATGCCACGGCATGATGAGAGTGCATCGGGAGCCTCTTCGTTTCCTTTTCTGACCGTCATCCATCCCGCGAGCAAACATCCGTTCCATTCGACCGTTCATAGCTTTACCGCTTCGGTTAGAGATGGAGAGGAATTTTCATGAAATTTTTCCCTTCATCGAGCTCTTATAAGCTCTTCTACTATTAACGCGTCGAAAAAAAAAGATAATTGATTGTTATTAAAAAAAATTACAGCGGGAGGAGCTTTGAATTTTAAACTGAATAATTAATTCCTCTTCATTTTTTTTTTTTTTTTTTGTACGGACGTTGTAGGAGAACCGTTATAATTGTATTTTATTTTGAAAATTCTATCATTAATATCACAGCATTTTTGACGAGTTTGTATTAAATTTTTGATTTGTCAAATATATTTTGGCTTCAAAATTTTTATATCTATTAAAATAATTACAATTATTTTTTTACGTTGACAAATTAAAAAATACTTTGCAACAAGATTATTCTGGGTAATTTTCTATCGATTTACCTGCGTTGCGAGTCTCGTCAAATTTGAAGTACGCACGAAGTGCCATTCTCCACGTGAACGAAGTAGTCGGCGGAGGGAGGCACTTTCTGGTAAGGTACTAAAGAAGTCGACGTCAAGTGTATGCGAAATAGATGCATAGAGGGTCGGCACCCTCGCGAATCGACCTATGCTAGCGTGCTCACGGTTCTCCACTATTTTTTGCTCTCGGAAAGTTATACGCGCTCACCATGCTTCGAATTTTCACGCAGGATTTAGTCGCGGAATACTGCTTACATTTTTTAAACTATTAATATTTTGTTGTTATATTTTGATGTAAATTCAATCAAAAATTTTAATTTTCAATATATTAGATGATACACTGATTAATCAAATCAATACGTGGCGTATTAATTTGATTAATAATGTTGTTAAATTAATAAAATAAATTTCAACTTTAATAATGTTGTTGATTGAACACTATTTTTTTCAGTGTAATACTTGCTAATAATACTCATAACTATTAAATTAACATAATAATAATATTTACATTAAATTATTCTTTAAATTTTTTTTTTAATTGTTTGAAAATTTAAGATAATTTAAGTTATAATACTTCATAATTTGATAAAAAAAAATTTTTTCTATCTTCTCTCTAATTTTGTAGCGTTTTTTTAAATTTATTTTTATTGATTGTAATATTAATTTGCATGTGTATAATATAATTTTTATATATGTGCTTTTTTATAAATATAAAAATATTAATTATTTGTAATTAATATTTTTTAAATTTTTATTACATTTGCAATAGAACAAACAATAGAATATTAAATTAGATTAAAAATGTCTAATGCTACACTGAGTATATAAAATTTTTTTAAACGATTTCTTTTTTGTTAGCAAATTTAAAGTTTTTAGTATTTTTAGCATTTAAAGTATTTTAGATTTAATTAGTAATATGATTTACAATTTAAAAGATTGTTGAATGCAAAATATCGACTGCCATTAATATCGTGCCAAATAAAATTCTCATCGGTATGCCATATTGCCTATTGTTGTATTTCTTGAGACCATTGCAGCGCTCGGGATTGTTTGATATTTACAAAGAAACGTAGAGATGAACTATGGGGATTGTTGGAAATTTTCCCAACCGTTTCTCGATTGCTGCATTTTCCAGCGATGTATGCTATATAAAAGTATCCACGGAGTGCGAACGTTCGCTCGTATATATTCTGTAATATTCAGTACATCTATAATTATAACTATATATATAGGTGAATTGGCTCATTTTATTATCCTATAACGTGAGAAGATTCCTTCCGGTTGGCAAGTGTGAGAGTTGTTGACAAATGAATTGAATTGGCAGTTTCAAAGAGAAAACAGCTGGAAGAGAAATTAATGTTTTAAAAATATATCTTGTCGAACATATTTTGTCAAATAAAGCATATAAAATTTTTTAAAAATAAGTTTGGAACTAGTGTTGGAAATTTTTTATTTATTTCTATGTAAGATTTCTCAAAAGAAAAATATTTTGAAAAGAAAATGGAAATATTCTTTTTCTTTTTGCGAAATTTTTTATTTTATACGTTAATTAATAAAATTAGGAAAGAAATGATGGATTATTTATTTAAATTTGTGTGAAAGAGAAAGTCTATATATATAAAAGACATAAATAAACGTCATTTTATGCCAATTGAATTCTGCACTAATATCTAATAATCTAGAATTAAATTTTAGGTGGATTAATATTTTGATAATAATTTGTATGTTTCTTTATCCTTATTTTCTTATTTTATTTTATTTCATTGACAGAAATATTAAAGTATAATTTGTCTTTTTTATCGGAGATTTGTTACATTCATGTGCCAGATAAGTCTGGCCGCTGCAATGCGCGACGATCGACGCGAGGGCGGGCAAAGTCGAATTAATAGAATGTTATATAAAAAAAGTGCGTAGATAAGCGAGCGGGGGACGATCCGGTCGTTTAATGAGGATGTACGCGTATTATGATAGCGTAGGTCGCACGCCGCGTTTCTCGCGACGCAGGGTATGTTAACGGCGTTAATAATGGTAACGGTAGTGCGGATGTAATAATGTTGACGGCACGAACGTGCCAGAGAATAGGCCAAGGATCTTTAGAGAGGCTGAGCATTGATAGTGATCTATCAAACATGTTCGATAGCTTCATTAAAAATTAAAACACGACGAAAAAACTTGAACGTGCTGTATCTCGTTTACGAGATCCTTTTATTTTGGTTTAGTAGTGCAGCGTTAAACTTAAATTCGTATTATGCAGGATTTTATGAGAAATTTTATGTATATGTGTGTGTGTGTGTGTGTGTGTGTGTGTGTGCGTGCGTGTGCGTGTGCGTGTGCGTGTGCGTGTGCGTGTGCGTGTGTGTGTGTGTGTGTGTGTGCTTCAGACGTTAACTCTTAATATGCATTTGATATCATATAAATAGCATATCAATTATAATAACAGATTTTTGTGTCTTTATTACAATTAAGTTTATTACAATCAATTATTAAAAATGATAATATATATAGTAATCAAATACATATTAATTAATATAATTTCAAATATAATAATAAATAAATAGTTATTAATACATAATAATTAAAAGTAATAATAAATAATTAATAGTTTTATTTATGTTTGATATTTAATATGAGTAAAGCCATTTATCATTTTTACAATTTATGTCATATTTCTGAATACGTTTTTAAATACGAAAAAAACATATATAGTTATTTCAGCAGGAAAATATTCGTGAAAAAAGATCAGTAATATAGAAATTGTAGCAAGTATTTTTCACGAAGCCTTTCATATAGTTGTTAGAGAACATTCTATACTTGACTTTCGTAGAATTTGATAATATCGATAACCCTTTGACAGCTATGCTGCTTTTGCAAAGATAATACCAGCGAACGAATGCGCGCGCGATCGCGATAAGATACATATATAGAAAAATCTGATGCAAAAATGAAGGCCGTATGATATATATATATATATATATAAATAAAAAAGTAGTGGCATGAATCCTAATCGATTGTTTTACGTCACGTAAGAGAATAAAGACGCCAAATATGTCACCTTTGATCTACAATTATTCGAACGTTTACATTCTTTTGCGCTGTGTTGCATGAAGCTGTCAAAGAGAGAAACATATCGGGCAAGCCAGCATGAGATGAAGCATATTTTGTAGTAGAGTGTCGCGCGCTTTTAACAGACGACCCTTTGTGACATTGTACTGTATCCGAAATATCGCCGTCAGCATCTCTGGATCCAATCTACTCCGTTCGTTGGATGAACAAGCACTCGGAGTATGAGTGACAAACGGCCGGCACACACGCTATTTATCCTGTTTCGACCACATGTTTCGAATTTACATCGCCAGTTACAATATCGGTTTATGCGCGCGAAAAAAGTTTCACACCAATTCCCGCATAGAAATCAATATAAATAAATATTTTTTGTTAAATGTATCGATATTTTGTTTTATAAAAAAATATTTACGTTCGCAACGTTTTGTCGATTTCTTCACTAAAAAAAAAAAAAAAAAAAAATCTTGCAACTTGAACAAAAATTTTCTAGGTGTAAAAAATTAACTGAAACAGATAGATTATTAGCAAATACTATGATACTGCATATATTTTGCACTTAATCAATTTAAATGACAGAGACAGAATTTATATCTCTGTACTATTAGTGTAATTTAGACAGAAAATTTTTCCGTGATGCCTATTTTTAAGGCCTATTGTCAAGAACAATTATATTTGTCATTAATATTTGACTCTAGGATTTAAGTTTTATAGAAATATTACTAGGATATTGCTGCTATAAATTCTATACGTGATAAACAATATTCTAACAGATACAAAAAATAGCGATAAATTTTAATTGATACATCTAGAAATCTATTTTACATTAGCAAAATATTTTTTTGAGTGTTAATTTACATTTTGCGTGCGCACTTTTTTTTAAACAACGGTATATATATATATATATATATATAATATTCTCTCTCTGTCTAATTCTTTGTCTGTAATTTCCGTACAATTTTCATGTAACGCATCCCCCTGGAATGCTTATGTATTTTGTTTCATGATGTCACGCTACGTTTACACTTACATACGGTGAATCTCGCACAGTTGTCTTGGCGATCAGCGGTTCAGATTACTTGGAATATCTTACGGTAACGTGTAAACTTTTGAAACAATCTTGGACAGCATATCTATGGATACTGATTGCATTCTCACCGCGCATTTGCAGAAGCACGCAATTGTAGAATTCTCCTTATATGTTTGTAAAGGAAATGCGAGTGTCTTACATTAGATAAATGAAACAATTTAATCGTGTGATAAGGCGTGACTTATTGTTAATGATGGAAATTACTTTGTGGTTTGCTCGATTAATTTGATCGATTTGTTACCAGAACGTTTGTTAATAGCATGTTTTTGCAACGCGACAAAAGTAAACTGTTCGAAATGTTATTTATAGATGATGATAAAAACACTTAGAAAAATGAAAGAAAAAAAGTTAAAGATAAAAAAATAGAGATTTTATCACTTTAATAAATATTACTTATTGTGATTGAGTGATATAATTTCATTTTAATGAAAAGAAGATTAAGTGTGAGGCAGTCACACAACAATATATTTTATCATCTAGGATGTCAAATGTCATCGATATAAGCTGATATATTTTTAAAGCTTGACGCTTTTGCTTACATCACAACAATATGTAGATTATTCTTCAGCTGTCTAAAAATTAACGAGCGTTTATTCTGAATGCAAATGATAGTGATCAATAAAATGAATGAATTATTTAATGTCGAAGCTTAAGAGTCGCTGGATTATTTACTAAAAAAACTTGCTTTTATATGGTTTAAAGAATCTTGTATATTACCGCATATTCTTCTAATTTTGGAACACTATACAAAAAAAGTTGGTTTTTTTTCAAGTTTACTTCACGGAATCACTTTTCTCAGACTATTTTATGTATAAAATTTCACTTAATTGTATTTCTTAATTGAAATATTATCATCTGAAGTATTAAATATTGTTAACTAATTCTGTGATATACGAACATATAATCTGAACCGAAATACAGAGCGTAATTATGTAAGCCGAACGTCCGATATTAGAAGGTAGAGCATTTACTCTGCAGGTCTCGTTTCACATAGGAGGGCGGCTTTACGAATTGCCCCATATACCGAGGATATTTTTATCGATGAGTCGTTTACATGGCGTCGCCGAAGACAGATTTGACTCTTAGGACCCACGCGATGTCTAGGAAAGCACGATGCTGTAAACAGACCGTGGCATAATGTTAAAACATAATGTTAACTTCTTTTTATAAATCGATACATCATCTTTTAAAAATAAATCTTCAACGAGTATAATTTTCTTCATACCATAACTATTTTACAATTGCATTATTATATTGCAATTTTCGTAATTAGAGAATGGAATCGCACTTTTTTAGAATTTTACATGTTTGTTTAATTATGTCACATCCTTTCGTAATGACAGTGAATCATCATCTATTCATCGAACATATATCGGTCCAATGTTTCATCACGGTATCTAAATGCCTATTCGCGCCACACCCGCGTATTATTATCAGCCTCGGACTTTTACACAGGCCGATAATAACGTTCGTAACTGACTCGGTGATTGACCTATATGCAAACGTAAACATCGACAATAACTCGTTACAGATTTGACCCGCAGTTGTTTGACCCACCATCAATTCGCCCATCCCGAATCGCCAATTACGTATTGTTATGAGTCGACTCGATAATCGATGATCGTGCGCGATTAGTAAATTTATATACTTGGTGCACTTATCCCTCGCGTTTTATTTAACGGCGTTTCGCTTGGCGGTGCATAGGCGAGTTGAACGAGACGCGAACTCAGCGAGTTCCTTTAACGAAGGGGAGAAAGAAAGAGCCGGTCGAGTCTCCAGCTGGAAAAGAAGAAGAAGAAGAAGAAGAAGAAGAAGAAGACGAAGACGACGACGGCGGCGACGACGACGAGAAAGAGGGAAAAAACAAGTAGTACGAAGCTAAACAGAAACGATCCGCAAGGCCGAGGAAGCTCCGTTCTTCTTCGTACTTCACCTCACTATGCCAGCTCTTTCGAGATATTTCTTCGTTCCTTCGTGTACGGCTTTCAGTCTTAACAAATTGTCTTCTTTTACTCGAATGTAAAACACTCGTACGTAAAAGTTTTATGCAAGAAACCTGTAAATAAATCTCAACTTGCGCGTATTTCAAATGATGATTTATTTAAATGAAGCATATTATTTTCCCATTGAATGCGCACATGGTGATTCGGAGATTTATTTAGAAATTATACATAATACTTTTGATATTGCCATATTAAAATTAATCATTTGTTTACTATTTGCCGACGTCTTAAGACGTTGAATAAATTTGAATTGCTGTTATATTTTCTTGAAATTTGTCTGCATATATAATAAAATGTCTCGGAAACCTTGAACTATACTGATAAGTAAGTTAATGTGAAGAGAATATTCTTGAACGGCAGAATCGATCGGTGAACAGAAGAATAATGCATGAGTATTGGTGGGTCTATTTCGACAGCACGGTCATAAAGTTTCTTTTTAAGCAAGATTGTAGGCGGATAGAGAAAATATATATGCAACACCAGACGGGGCACGATTGAATGTATTCGAGGTCATGATCGATCTGTCTTGTCCGTGTCCAGAAGTTATTTTTATTCCTTTCAATCAAGAAGTAAAATCTTCCACTTGGTCTTAATCATTTAAAGCCGTTAGTCTCGCACATTTCAAATTATCTCTAGCTGTGAACAAGTTTATTTACGTAAAGGCTAAATAAATATCTTATACATATGCATTCGATGTAATTCTTTATCATGGCGACTATTTTCTGCGATTACTAAAAATTTTAGTATGACAGAAAAATGTAAATGAAAAAGAAGACGTTATAGAGACTGTAATATATTTTGAATTAAATATTTGTTGCCACGATAATTAAATAAATTTTCAAGTAGTAGCATTCAATCGAAGCGAGACCTGGTCCCGTTCTATAAAGATCAAGAACCTCTAACTTCGATATTGTCGGGTTTCTGGATGTTGATCGCAGCGCCAAGTATTCGAGTACTTGTGTGACCTCGACTTACCGCTTTCAAGGTAGTTAAGATACGTGCCTCGCATGACGCTACTTATTCAAGGTCAGAAGATGAATTTCAAGAATGAAGGAGGAACTGGGCGGATCAGCTACGTCAAGAGTTAATAAATCTAGTACATTTCGATTCATCAATTTGACATTGTACAAAGTACTTTTAGTCTTTTAAAATATAAAATTAATAATTAATTTGCGAGTTCAAGATTTTCCTTGTAATTTAAAACGTAATTTAATCTCAAAATATTATCTTATAGTGAACTCATTTTTTTGGAGTGATCGCAAATGTATCACGAAAATTTTATAGTAGCTGCATATACAACAATTCATGAAAATAAAAATTCTACAAAAGGTAAATCTTTAATAAAAAACTTATAAATTAAGTTTTATTATTACTTTTGTATTTTAAAAAGCTAAAAAAAGTGCTTTGTACAATATCAAATTCATAAATCTTGAAATGTATTAGTCTTATTAACTTTTGATGTAGCTGATTCGTTCAGTTTCTTCTTTTCGAAAGCGCAATCTTTCTCTCTTTTTTGTTTGTATCAAATAATTTTTAGACGCTGATTCAATATTAATTGAAACTATTATGAATTTTTAATTGAATAACGTTTATCATCGTATATGCAATAGTATATTTCATATAATTATTGCGCTATGTAATATTATGTAATTATATTATTTAGTTATACAACTTTTGTTGTTCATACGTAACTTATGTTTTTTATTTTAATTTTAATTTTAATTACTCAAAAAGGTATGATTTTACATTATGCGAAAATGTAAAATAAAATAAAATAAATCTATTTAATTTTATTTTATTATATAAATTATATAAAAGAGTTGCTTTTTATTACATGCAATGTAATCGTAAAGTTATACGTAATTTTTTATTAAAATATTTTTAATACGGTACGTAATGTGTATGATTATACATATACATATGTATGTACGATTTATTGAGTCGCATAAATATTGGGATTACATGTTAATTTAAGTCAGGATGTCCTAGGTATTATGTAGATACGCGTAATCCTCACTAATCTTTCCGGCCCTGAAGGAATTAAAGGTCAGCCTGCTGACGTTTCCAGTTTGGTCGATGTTGCATCTGCAGGTGCACTTTAATGAGCGACTTCCGATTCATGACGTTTGTAATTCAACCAATGTGTCTTGCAATTTGTAACGGTGCTTTTTATAGTCATTGAAAAATTTGAATTTATGATGAGTCATATTCATTTTGCGTTACGAAGAAAGCTCGTTAATCGTTTTCTTATCATCGTACCTGTGAGCCAAGCAAAAAAAGGCAAACATGCTTCTTACGAAATGATACAAGTATCCCTATAAAATAGCGTGTTAAATTACGATCATTAGGGTAAACTCGGATAAGATGGCCATAGTTTTTTAAAATGCAAAACACATACTTTTATTTTCGTTATTTTTTAATAGTGTTTGACATATTATCTTCACTGAAGCTTAAATTACGTAATATTATCGAAATTAAAAGGAAAATATTTCATAGAAATTTTATATTATCAAAATAGTACAACATAAGCATTGGCCATCTTACCCAACTTTTAAGAAAAAGATGACCATAGTGACGTAAAAGTGGCCATAATATTTATAAAAAAATAGTGAAAACGAAAATAAAAATTATAGGTCATATAACAATTTACATATTTTTATAATATGTCGAACATCGATTGCGATAGCTTACCTGTAATTTATTCGACGTTATAACAGTTTTTAATGGACAAATGAAAAACTTTGCAGGTGATCAAAAGTAAAAATATGATATAAGATTGACAATATCGTTATTTCGAACAATGTATGCACATAAACTACTGTAAATATCGATTATCTTTGACAATGACTAAAAAAGCGCACTATGTAGCGATTATTGAAAAAATTACAGCCTATGGCCATCTATTTCGTATGACCATTATACCCTAGTTTATCCTATTCTTATTTATGTTTTTATTTATTTTCTGTTGCAGATTCTCACGCACATGATCGCCGAGACCGACCGAAATACATTATGGTGACAAGACACGCCGAAAATTCGTTAAAATATTTTTTCACAAAAATATTCCGTAACGAAACGCTCTTTCCGTGACTCGAAATTTATACATTATGCATAATATGATGCTTAAAATACGTAAAGATATATGATGGAAATATCTTTTCGCGAGAAGAAGTGCAACGCGTTATGAAAACTAAAAAGATCATATGACTCGTTTTATAAATGGCTGACAAAATCTCGCGTGTACGTGTACTGAAAATCGAAAATCTCTTCTCGCATCGGTGGCGGTGGCGATGTTTAGAAACGAGTCTTTGAACAGGACACGGAATAGCGCGAGAGCTGTTAAAAAAAGGACCGTAGTATAGTCTTACGGGCTATTATGACGGACTATTTGGATCCACATTTCGTCCGGGCTCTCTGCCGTGATCCAGAAAGACGTACCCTTCAGGTGAGTAAATAGTATTCTGTACTTTGATTATTTCGAAATTTTTTTCCACAACATCGAATGAAGCGACGACATGTCTGTTGACTTTAATATGAAATTGTGAATGTGCGAATTGTGTGTGTCGGTTGTGCGAATATGTTTGAACTCTATGGACACGTACATTCACAACGGTGAAAAGGTTAAAGGCTGGCATCTTGAGGCAATGCTATTAGAACTTTCGAAACTAGCACAACTTTCTTACTTTTATGTAATCGAAATAACGCATTTTTATATATTGTAGATCTTTCGTAGATCAGTATTTATTTTATGTTTCTAGAAAAATAAAAATGTAATTATAAAAAAGTTATATAAAATAAATATATTTTAGTAATCACGTTTTAATGTAATGCGTATGAGGTAAATATGACTAATATAATATGGAAAGATTTTGCATTTACAATATAAAAATGCGTTTGTAAAAAATATTAACAATTAAAACTTTCTAAATAATTAAAATAGATGTATTCCTTTTTCCAGCGTTCATATACGTAATGTTTATATGTAATATTAGATTAAAAGAGTGTGATAAAAATATGTAATTTACGGTTATTTAAAAAATTATTACTTAGCAATTAAATAATTTAATTCATTCTTTTAAATTAACTAATAAAATATATTTGTCTTTTTAATTAACCGAATCGCGAATGTGGAAAGAGTGTTGAATCTCATTTTCAATTCTTTGACAGAATCCGTTTTTTTATCGCTCTCTTTCTGTTAATTAATCAATCACTCTGTTTATATCTTTAATATTTAATATGCATGTGTGAGACATGTTTGATATAGGAACACGCTGTAATATTACAATCAAATGTTTTTATTAAATATTTGTTTCGCTCGAGTTCTATATTATTTGAAATTGTTATTCTAGAGAATATAATAATAAAAATCTGTTACATTGTAATATATTTGATTAATACGAATATACGCATATTGATACGCACGATTATGAATATATGTACGTATATGTATATATTTATAAAATTCTATTTTCCGAGATATAAATAGAACACAAGACAGTATTTCCTATTTCCACAATACAAGAGAAAATGTTGGATATTGCGTGCCATCGATCTTTCTATAAACTAGTAATACAAAGAGAAATGTATAAGCGGTATGTGTGAAGGCGTATCTCCGAAGAAACGCGTGCATCGTAGATCTTGTAGACAGATAATAGGCTTGGAAAGTATAACAGCAATATTCTTTGCATTGCTAGCTCGTGGACAACTTTGTTATACCAGAGAATACAAAGAAAAAGAACACTCTCTTTAATTATAAAGTCCAATTCTCTCTTGAGAAAATTTTCTATTTTCTAGAAGAATATAACATATTTTTAATTCCAAGCAACGATTTTCCTTAATATAAGCTTAATCCGTATGGAGTAATATATTTTTTAACGTTATTATAAAATAACATCATATATAAAATATTGAACGATTATCATGCAAAACAATATCACGGAGTAGCAATTTCCAATCTCTATTTTTGTGCGTGAAAAAAAATCAAAACCCGTTTTATACCGGAATGCGGAAATTAACAATTTGTCGTGCTTAAAGTGTATGTATCATCGATAGAACACGCGCGGTCAATATACTTTCGGCTTCCTAGCGAGTTTCAACAGTATGTTACGCCATCCTTAATGATCCGAGGAGATTCTTCAGTAGCTCTATTCGGCAGCTTACTCGATATAGACGTAATCCTTTTTGTATTTAACGGAAAGTTACTTTATAGAATTAATTCTTTATTCAAATCAAGCTGAATAAATTGCTGGTAAATTAAAGCACTTGTTAAATATATTTAAAAGAAATTTAAGGGAAATCTTAAAGACTGAAAAAATAAACATGCTATATTTTTTTAGATTTTAGAAGAAAATATTTTTTTATAACATTGTTGCAGTGTGCGTATGTTCTCTCTCTCTCTCTCTCTCTCTCTCTCTCTCTTTCTCTCTCTCTCTCTCTCTCTCTCTCTCTCTCTCTCTTTCTCTTTTGCTTAAGAATTTTGAGTTACTTGTAATATATTTGATAAGTTAAGTCATTAAAGTTATGCTGAAAATTAATTATTTTCTCTCGTTAGTACTTAATTATGTTCAATTTTCCGTAAGTTTTGTGTTCTTTATATATATTGCGAGGTATATGGTAAAACGTTGCTATTAAAATAATAATTCATATTCATGTAAAAATATTTCGATGAAAATTTACAATCCTGGAAATCTCACATACAAAAAAAGCAATAATGTATGTAGATAAAATTTAATGAATTAGTTGTACGACATTTTTTTCTCAAGATGCATGCATGTTGTGAGAATTTCGGAAATATGTGGTTTCGGTCATTTTGACGATGATGACGTTGCCATAAACTCTTGACCCGTATATAACACTAATTGTAAGCCGAAACCTTGCCAAAAGCGATGGACGACGAGAAGCTCTCGACGGCAATAATAATTTAGATTTACATGCACGAATCGTTCGTGTGAATCTTCCTTAAAATTTCACGAGACACTTTAATCTGCGCGCATCCTCGTATGAGATCTATACGAAGGTCGTCCGGTGTTCGCTCCACTTTTCGTGCGAAAAAAGGAAGAAAAGAGAGAAGCCCGAGTTCGCAAAGTCGAGCGAGCGTCCGCTCCCTTTTGCGTGCGAAGTGTTTTCAGACCAAACGGCGTCTTCTGAGAGATACTTTCGCATATTTATAATCTCGTTTGGACTCCCTTGTCGCGCTACAGTGCGCGTCACATCTGGCAATGCTTAATTTTTTCAGTTTTCTGAAGCCCTTTCTCGCTCTGTGATACACAGCAATTCCGTGTAATCGAAATTATAAACCTTAAACGAATAGGGTAAACTAGGGTATGATGGCCATACGAAAAAGATGGCCATAGGCTGTAATTTTTTTCAATAATCGCTACATAGTGCGCTTTTTTAGTCATTGTCAAAGATAATCGATATTTACAGTAGTTTATGTGCATACATTGTTCGAAATAACGATATTGTCAATCTTATATCATATTTTTACTTTTGATCACCTGCAAAGTTTTTCATTTGTCCACTAAAAACTGTTGTAACGTCGAATAAATTGCAGGTAAGCTATCGTAATTGACGTCAGACATATTATAAAGATATGTTAATTGTTATATGACCTATAATTTTTATTTTCGTTTTCACTATTTTTTTTATAAATATTATGGCCACTTATCCGTCACTATGGTCATCTTTTCCTTAAAAGTTGGATAAGATGGCCAATGCTTACGTTGTACTATTTTGATAATATAAAATTTCTATGAAATATTTTCCTTTTAATTTCGATAATATTTACGTAATTTAAGCTTCAGTGAAGATAATATGTCAAACACTATTAAAAAAATAACAAAAATAAACGTATGTTTTTTGCATTTTAACAAACTATGGCCATCTTATCCGAGTTTATCCTATTTTGAGGAATTTGATATGTAAAACGTGTGAGTAATGGAAGGGGAAAATTATTTTAATATTTATCTTCGCGCACACGTAATATATCTGTAGCACATCGGTATAATATAAGTCCATCAATATATGAGAGCATTTAAAGAAATAAGGTAACAAGACATGTTATCTACGTACAGCTAATGTAAGCCTTTCCAGAACGGAGGAAAGATATCGGGGGTCCTACCACGGACTCGATCTTAAAACCTCTTTCTCTTATCTGGCAATTTGCCATTGAGCTCTTTACTCGCTTACACCAATGTTATCTTATTTATTGACTCCTAGTATTTTAATTTTTCTCGAAACTTTTTTAATTTTTAATTTTGCGTATAAATAATGTATAAATAAAAATACTTAACGTATGCAGAATATTATTTTCAAATGAATGTAATTGAAACAAGATACAATTGCAAAATCAAATTGATGTAAACTGTTTTTGCCACAGGGTCATACATATTGAACGCATATTGCATAATTTGTTCGCAGCGTCCATAATTGTATAGAAATGTGTAATTATCGCGGAGAGAAGGACATGTTCGTAGTTAACGTACATCTGAAATTAACATGCTTCAAAGACGGCGATTCGAATCGGTCGATGCGCCATAATGTTCGTATGTATAACGCTGATTGCGGTCGACATTTACAAACAACCCAGACGAAACGGCGCCGACGAGAACTGGAAACACGCGCACGCGTCTTGCTGAGATAGATAGGGAGGTTCGATTAGCGATCTAGCGTGAAATTGTGCTGCGGAGACGTCACCACGACCCCGGGCGTATGTAAGAGAGATGTTATATGCTGTGTAACTCGTAGACAATTAGATTTGCGATAAGTTAATATGCGATCAAAGTTGCCGTCTTGAACCTGAGCATTATCGCGATTAAATCAATATCGTGCGACTTTATGTCATATCTTGATCTTTAGAGATTAATATTCTTAAAAATATATTAAAATATTACAAAGAAAAAGAAATATTTATAAACAGATGTTTTCAAATATTACACATCAGCATAAAAAGGCAGTTTTTAACTATATACTTGAAACTTTAAATTATATTAATAGCCATTTTTCTCTAATTAAATTAAATTCTTACAGAAAGCGAGCATTTTTAATTTGAATATATGATTGACAACTAGATGTATATTTATTAAAATAATCTTAATCTAGAATGATATAAGGAATCAAATGCGGAAGCTATAAAAGGTTCAAAGACAACTCGTATAGAATATGAAATGTATAGAAATAGCGTCCGACAAATGATCAACTTTATAGTTCGCTTTACGTCACGTCATTACTAATTCTTCATGGCCGACGATGTCTGTTACATGCCCTACATCAATAAGCATAGATCACATTACGAGATAACGGTAAATCAGGCTCGCGACGATTGCTTTAACTCGCGTCCCAATCGCGGCTGCAATTTATCGCCACGTGCGAGCTAAACTTAATACGCGACGATTAGGAAACACGTGTGTGAGTGTATGTATGTAATCTTTTTGTCGATCAATCTCGTATCACTAGCATCAGTCTGCTTCCCGTTGTTCCAGGACCTGCAGATCATATACTATGGCCTACTGGGTCTGGAGGCGTTGCGTCCGTGCAGAGATTCCGTTCTCCGCGGACTTTGCAAGATCGTACGTTATGAAAGACATCATGCGAATCACGTTCTCTATTAGTAAGTACCGCACTGTGTATATGAATATGTGTGTCTCATTGCGAGGAAGCCATCAGATTGTCAGGTTGTCCATGTATCAATAGTATTTTCATTTATTAAAATTTCAAAGAAATATACATATCTATACAATTATATGTACATTTTTCTACTGTACATTTAAACATCTACTGTCGTTAAAAAAATTGCGAATAAAAATCGAAGTTTTTGTGAAGGAGATATTTTCACACGATATGTGTGTGTGCATTTTTGTTATTATAAAACTTTATTTATCAGAATAATGTAGGAAAAATTTCACCTATTGATTATTTTACGCATTAATTTGAATTTCGCATTTATTTTCATATTTTAAAATTAAATTAGTAACTACGCTTTTTCCTGATTAATTGGTGATTGAATATAAAACCAATTTGTTATTATCTTCAAAAGTCTTGAAATCATTTATTATAATTTTCTAAATTAATTAATTGGTTTGTAATAAAGTTAAGTTAAATTAATAAAATTAATTTTTATAATGCTATTAAGAAATTTCGGAATCGAGTAATCGCAAATAATTGTAGAAAAATTAAAAATATTAAATATATTGTATTTATGATAATCGAGAATAATTTTAAATTATTATATATATTTATCTAAAATTTTAGTTTAAGGGATTTTAAGTAAGAAAAAATTTTAAGTTGACAAAGACTTGAAGATTTAAATTTATTTGATAGAAATACATATTTCAAATGCGTACTATATATATTTTAAGATGTAAGGATATACGATTTTTTAATGTTCAAGATTTTTTACTAAAATTATGTAGAATTATTAATTTTTATATAGTTTTCAATGAAAAACACTATAGAACATTGGGAAAAAAGCAATGTCAAAGAATAATTCGAAAAAAACAATCATCATAATCTAATTAAAAACTTATAAACAATATCTTTTATAATATAGTTCTATCATGTCTGTACCACTTTTTTGCATATGCAATTGTATTATGTGCAAATATATTGCGATTGTATCATATGCGAAACACACGTATTATATCTTTGGAAGATGTAGCTTTTGAAGGTCTTGCAGAAACCTTCCTTATCGATAGTGATAATATTGCGGAATTCTTTTATCGAGCCACGATATTCTCGTATACCATGAGAGTAACTTAGTTGTTCTTGAACCTTGTTATAATGAAAGATGTCAGCACAGATCGCCTTATCGTTCGTAAACAAACATAATTGATCGAGAAGATAGAACTCTTTTAATGTGAAATAATCTGTGATTAGCAAATTAATCGACTTTTATTAAAGACATTTAGTGAGTATTTAGCAAACACTCTTTAAATTTAACTTTACATTTCCATTGTTTCTTACTTTTTTATTTTTATATTTGTGTGTGAGTTAATTCTTCAATTTATTTAGGTTATATAAGAGAAAATAAACAGTACGTTATAATTATAATTGTTTCAGCACCGGCGAGTTGGCCACAAGTTGGTACATTCTTCTTTCCGGTTCCGTGTTCATCGATGGGTCCATGTTTCTCCCCCGATCAAGGTAAGATTATATTTAGATTATATTATTTTTTTTTGCCTCACGGAACAATAATTTTTGTTCTATAGGGAATCAAGTCGTTTCTTGCTTGCACATTTGATTCCTAAAAATATGGGAAAGTACAAGTACGCTAAACTTTCTCTTAATGAAACTAGCTCATTTAATTGAAATCTTTTAATTGCGCGTCGCTACTCTAGTCCCATAATTATGCACGGAAGCCGATTTCATTGAATATTTCCATAAAAGACGCAGCCATTCGTAATCCGATATAGGTCGTATATACTAATCGTGGGAGAACATTTCGTGGAAGGTCTATTTTTCATAATACCGCGTACAATTCAAATGGATATTTCGTATACAAATGGTACACGGACGGTCGCGTATTTTATTGCAGTTACATCTCCATATGCGCCATGTATGCATTTCTCGTGGCATCTTTCCAGCGATACGAAATATCGCCCAGTCTCTTTTTAATTTTTTAATATCATACCGAATGTGTTTTGTGCGAAGAAGACGGAAATCGATCGCAGTACATGTATATTCGTGCGTGTATACCGTGTGTACTAGAAAACACCTAGGTAGCAATCACACATCATTTTTTTATTAAATTTTTAATGAAATCTTCAAGAGAAAAAGGATCGAATTTTTATCGACGAATAATCTGCGTTTGTCGAACAAAATTACTTATTTTAAATCGCAAGATTGCTTTTTCTACAGTTTTGTATAAATTAAAATCGAAATATCTCTATTAATAACAAATAATTTGGCGACACTTTAATAGGCTTATATATAAACGAGTAAATAAATTGGATTACAATTATTATGTATACTACATTTTTATAGTTTTAAAATTTTATTATGTATGTGGCACACTACACGTTTCATTATTTTATTATTTTCCCACGTTAAATTCAACAACAAACCGAGTTTTAATGAGCATAAAGCTTACAATAAAAGCTTATATTCTCGTATTAAGGATATTTATTACAATGTAACGCGGTAGCTAAATGGATTAATGGTTATGTAATTCGTGCGACGTTATTTCGAGACACAGTGTATGTCACCCGCAGACTGAGCCATCATAAATTGGCCTCTCTCTGTCAGGGTTACGGTCACAATTTTCTCTCTCAGTATCCTCTCAGTCACGGAAATTCTCATTAATCGTACAACCCCGTTACTTGGCAAGGATATCAGATCAATCCAAGGTATATATTTTTCCTGAAATTTTGTTTCCTTTTTATTTATTCAAGGACAGTAACGATCTCGCATCTACAACGAGGCAACGACATTGCATTTTTAAGAAAGTTAATAAATGCTTCTTCCTTTTTCATAGACGACAGACGATAAACATTATTGAATTTTTATATAAATTTTAAAAGACTAAAATTTCTTTTTATAAATTTAATAAAGCATACGGTAATTTTTATGACATGATAGAGAAATTAATTTTCAAAAATGTCCAATATTTACAAAAGTATAGGCGATATTATTAAAAAAAAAAAAAAAAAAAAAAAAAAGAAAAAAAATAAGCTGGAACTTCCGCGTACGGCAGATTGCGATATAACTAAATCGATGTTCTATTTTATTTCTTTTTCCTGTTTAAAGAGACTGTTTAAGCGGAAGACACACGCTCGTTCACAACGGCGGGTGTTCTTTACTGGCGCGCAATGCCGCTCGCGGAAAAAAAGGGAATGTGGAGCGCTTATTAGCCGCGGCCATCACACGCTCTGCTGCCGCTTGGTGGAACGGGTCGCGTTACATGCGTCTGATGTGCATAGACGAGTAGACGACGATAGAGACCCGGCCGACCACGGGTATATTATCATAAAAAAGGAAAAAAAAAAAAAAAAGTGCGCAGTGCCTTTTATTCCAACAAATTAATCTCTATGGTCCTTGTAATGTCCCGTTTCCTGCGTTGCCTCCTCGATGGTAGAGCAGACGCGGTGCAACTCTAGCGTGTCCGCGAGATCGTGGTGTGTTTCCGAGAAGAGGAAATCCTGGACGATGTCCCGTAGTATTTTCACCTAGAGGAGAGAAGGAGCGGGAGAAGAGTGAAAAGAGAGGATACGTTCCACGCTGCACAAACGGTGGCCATACTCTGGCAGTCCATGTCCATGGGCCGCCTCGATGCTTCCCTTCCCTTCATCGTCGGTCTGCATGTAAAAATCTGTCGGCGAACGTGGGGCGTGGTTACGTGGGAGAACCTTCTCCTCTCCGTTCCTCCATTTCTCTCCTTCTCTCTCTTTGGTGTTCCGAATCTCTCCTTTCTCGCTGTTTCCCATGCCTCACCCTTTCTCCGTCACTCTCTTATTAGATCTGTCTCTTTTTTATCTTTAGTGTCATCATTTCTCGCCTCTTTATGATGATGAAATGACACTTTTCTTGTTACCTCTATTGTCAGCCTTTTTTCTTTCTTTATTTATTTTTATATTTTACATTGTACATCTATTTCCTTATATGAAATAGTCTGATAGAGAAGCGCATATCCTCTTTTCTGGAGAAACAAATAAGCTCTTGATGTTTTCAAAATTTTTGATTTCCCATTTTTTCGTGCGTATAGATACATAATACTTTGTTATTTCCTTTTTAATTTTATCTATATTGCTTATAATTTTACTTTTGCATTCTATTATGTTTTTTGTCCCCTTCTATTCCTTTGTATATATCTAATGTTTCCTCTTAATCTCTGTTGTATCTTTTTTTTTTTCTCTTATCTCTCTTTCTCCCATGGTTTATAGCATCTCATTTTGCTATTCTCCTCTTTGTTAGTTGTGCCGAAAATTTACGAACTCGCCCGAGAGGTACTTCGGTATAAATGGTAGAGGAGAGATCGGTCGGGTTGAAGAGTAAGGGAGAAGGAGGGAGCGGAGGACATCCTACTTAAAGCGAATACATCTCGTCTGGTGCAACGGAGACGGATTTAGAGAGTGAAGTAGATGGAGAGAGAGAGAGAGAGAGAGAGAGAGAGAGATAGACGTAGAGAGAGAAAAGGAGAGGGCGAGAGAAAGGGCGAGAGAAAGAAAGAGAAAGAGGGAGAAAGGCTACATGTGCAGTGCTGTATGCACTATCAACATTAATGTGATTTTCTTTTTAATTTGCTTGGGAAACGATAAGAAAAAAAGATGCAACACAAAATATCTTATTTTTTATGAATATTTATTATTTTTGTTTTATTTGCCTTTATTTTATTTATTTTTCTAATTATAATTATATTTCTCGTATTAAATAACCTAATGTTCTAATTGCGATAATTATAATGAAAAAATATTTTATATATAAACTTTTCTTAATTTTGATTTTAGATTTTAGGTTTTATTCAGGTTTAATTGCACTTAACTTTTTTGTTATCACTGACTGTCTAAAACATTATGATTTGCTTGTCAAATCCAGTATCGCTCAAATAAAGTATAGCTTACACTAACGTCACATCAACGCAATTCGAAACAGTCACCTGATATAAAAACAACACGTAATGCGATCACTATAATATAGCATCGACGCAATTTTAATTGGCGCACGTTACTTAGAATAAACTGCGTCGCACAATGCATATTAGAAATTTTAATGTAGCGATCCAATTATTATTAATATTATTTCGTTGTCCGTATATTATATATTTTTAGGAAGAATTTATTGGAATAATCAACATACCATAAACATATAGTATGAAAAACTTAATAATGCATTGACTTACACCATTTTAATCGACGCAATTTTAATTAGTATATTATCACAAAACTAAACGTGATTTAATAATATATATTTCAATCAATAATATATCATAATAATTTAGTCATTTAACAATTGTATCTATTATTTTCATTTCACTCATATATATACTTACTTGTTAATTTGATAATTTAATTTTCGAATATGACATACAAAATAATTTAAACATGATCGAGCGAGACATTTTGTTTCTAATTTTTCAAATTGGAACAAAAAAGAAAATGGAAATAAAACGTAAAAAATGCGATACTATGTCTCGAAAAATTTCAGTTCATTTCGGACATGTATTGTATAATATGAATTAATAAGCTTAAAACATAAACTATGATTCTTTTATTTTATCACTATTACATAATTGTTGCTGTTGACAGAGTAAACACATATATTATGTGTGTGTGTATTTGTTTCTAAAAAATATTTGATTATGCAAAATATTTACATATTTATAAAACATTATATTTGAAATGGCTGATATTTATACGATTTTTAAATGGCTCGTATTTTACAAAAAGTATTCGCGATGCGTTGTTCAATAATTTGCTACATGTGTCACATCTACATCCTGTAATCATTCACGACTCTTTACGGAGGAAAATTTCTTGGTTCACGTGTACCGAGTACGCCCCTGGCCAACGTGCGCGCGAGAGAGATAGAGAAAGAGAGAGAAAGAGAGAGGTCGGCCTCACCTATCGAGGGAACCTCCAGTCTTGTCGAGTGTTCCGTGACGGTCGGCGAGCGTTGCGATTAATAGCGACTGCACCCGCGAATCGCATTCCGATCTCGCGATTTCCAGTCTGGAGTCTCGCGTCCGGAGGATTACACTCTCTGGAGGGATACAGGCGCATCGTGTATAAATCGAGACCACAGAGAAACTCGGAGCTGCGCGATGGACGGTATCGGGATTGTCATTCGTCAAGTGGTACCAGTATCGGAACGAAGCGAGACGTGCACCAAAGATCGATTCGCGGATCGCTGGTGCAACGCGGTCTGATCGATATCGATCCATTTTTTTTCCTCGCCCTTATTTTACCCGCTCGACAAAAGTGACACCTTTAATACGTTCGCGCGAATCCTCGTAAATCCTCGCGCTTCCCGGCTCGTAAACCGGATGTAATCTCGTTTCCCATCCGTACAAGTGACGTAATCGCGCTCGAGGAGACGAAACGGTTATCGTGTGTACGTTGTTGCGCAGCACGCGTAATTTCCATCAAGAACGTTAACCGATTAACGTGAGATACCTATATATGAGACCTTGGAATTAAAGATATTCGAGATTCGATTAAGAGAAAGGGAACATATTTCTGTTCGGAAATTCTTTTTATTTCTTTCGTTGCTAAAGTTTTTAACGAACATAATATACACAGTTTTAACGGTACCCTTGAGCAATAAACAAGAATATATTCAGCATCTTCTACAGGTTGAGTAGCATGAGCGGATGACATTTGTTTAAGAAGATCCTATGCTGGGAATTATCTTCAATCCACAGCTCACGATTACAATTTTATTGCCATCACGAAGGAGAAAGTCATCGCTGAATACATCCAGCTTTACAGAGATCGCATTGTTGAATTGAAATTGTGAAGAGCATTCTTTGAACTCTTTTGTACGCTAATCTACACGCAGGCGGCATACATATATGATTTTCAAAGGGAAAGCCTTTATTAAAACCTTTATTAAAAATTAATCCCATTGTCATCGTCCAATTTGATTTTAACACTCGTCAAAACATCATTTTTTACTTGCCCGAAGATTCTTTTATTATCGCAAAACGGACGCATCACCAGAGGCAGAGCTAACTTTACCAGGATTTCGTTGAAGAGAGCATTTCCGTGATTGCCGAAGGCAGCCGTTGAAAAGCGGCGCGTGGATGATGGAGCGACTCGCCTGAAACTCGTTTTGCGCTACGTGCACTTCATCTCTTTGCACGCACGCCGAAAGCGTGTGCAGCGTGCAGTGACCCGCGCGTTTATGCAACGATAGTCGAGCGAGAGTGCATTGAATCTAATCACGCGCAATTCCCGAGGGAATTAAGGAAACATCAGCGAGAAAATCGCTAAGAAGAGTCTCTTTTTATCGCCAAGTGGGTCACTGTAAAAACTTGACAGGAGTTCACGAGGTGCCGCGGTTAAAAATAACCGAACCTGCCGTACGACTTTCGTGCGAATTAACTCGTCTTAGTTTAGATCGACGAATTTAGACGGACAGCATTTAACGAAGCTTAGAAGGTTACATCACATTTACGAAAAATAATCGATTTGCCAAGGAATTTTCCTGCGAGCCATCGCTTCCTGCGTCTATCAAAGCGGTGGACAAATATTTTGGACTATTGCGCAGAACGGCCACAGTTTTTACGAAGATTAGTACACCTGGAGAGACAATAAGAGGGATAATAACTGCTATTTAGTGAATATCGACGAGAGTACCTCGCGAATTATTTTGCTATTCGGCGCAGGAGGAGAGCGACCGCATTTACAAGAGACGAGCGTAGCTGAGAGCTCTTTCGGTGTTCGCTCGCTCTGTGCGATAACCCTCTCTGGTTGTTCGCTTTCACCAGAGCTTAGGTTCGCACATAACGTGACGGCGGTTCTGGTAGTAAATCTAATCTACTCTCTGGCAATAAATCTAATAGCGCGGGAATAACGGTTTTCCGACGAATATTACGACGAGACTGGGTGCTCGTTCGCGGTCCCGTGAATTCTAAGTATCTTACGAAATCGCGCTCAATTCGACAACGAGAGACTCGAGAGAGGATTAACGCGGGAGGATCGCAAAGAGGAGAGAAATCTCTGCGAAGTGGGTCACGATAGAAATTTTTCAAAAGTCTACGAGGTCCCGGAGAATTAATCGTTGATCGCGGGATATCGTTGTAATTTCCATCTTCGCGGCGCGAATCAACAGTCGAACGGGCTTAAGCAGACAGACGAGGAAGCATACGGAAAGAAGCAGGTGGATATTTTAACGCTATCCTTTCGAATCAAGAAAGATAAGATCCGAGCAGAAGAATAGAGAATACAATCGCTGATGTGCAGCGAGATACCGAGGTCATTGCTCGTGGTGTGTACAAACGCGATTTGATCACTAGAGTGATCGATAAGAAGCGTAAGATTTCAACGGGGTCAACGTTGACGGCGATGTCGCTGGCGTGAAAACACGAGTGAAAAGTCGTGAGTCGCTACTCGACGTGTGTATCGCGCTTCGGGTCGTGCATCACTTCTCTCTCTCTCTCTCTCTCTCTCTCGCTCTCTTTACCTGTCAAAAGAAGCCAAACAGCGCAGTAAAAAGCCGGCAAGCTGGATGCTACAGACGGTGCCTCGCCCCCTCCGCCCCCGCCCGACATTACTGTCACGCAGGATGACCGGTGAGAAACTTTAAATCATTCTTAACGAATCGTTTTGCACGCGTTTTGCGCGGGAATAATGCGTTATTAAAACTGCACGGATAAACGTGATAGGCACATAATGCATTTTTATATTTGGGATCATGATTTGCAAAATGTATGTTGAAGTAAAATTGTTTCTATTATTTATTTATAAATATTTAAACAAGTACGTTGTCCAATTAATGTGCAAAAAATGTTTGAAATATTAACACGCGATTCAAGTTTATATTGTCGATTATTTAAGCATTGTTATTTAATTGGTGAAATCATAGATGTTATCTAGCGTTTGGGAAAGTAATTAACAAGTGACAAAGAGGTTTCGTATATTGAAATAATAATTTGTTATTTAAACGCTACATAGCTATAAATCATGCTGTTGTTTCAAAATTTAAAATTTTCCAATTTTAATTGTATCGCGAAATGTAATATGTAACTAAAAATTTATGAAATATAAAGTGAGTCATTTATTATATTGAAATACTTGTTGATATGCATTTAAAAAATTTCAGTATGGTAATGAAAAAGTAACATTTCAATGGACAAACTGTTTCATGTCTCGATGAATAAATTTAGAAATTAAGAGTTCAATGATCTTGGAGGCGTTTCCGCATCTTGTAAATTACCCGAGGATTATGTGGTTGCAAATTCAGGCATTAAGCTGCTGCTAATTATATCGTAATGAATTCGATCAGCGATATAGAGATGAATATGGGGATGGACTGGAATTTTGGTGAAATAATTTGATATCCTCTGTCTGGTCGAGCGGCTTTGATCTACGCACAGCGGGATGATGGGATAACAATCAAGGGTTGAGCTGCGATATATTTCTATCGATTGGGGTTGGCTTTCGGATGGGAATTGTTTCGTAGCCGCGTCACGCGTGCGTACACGTGACACGAAATCGTCAATATTCTGCGTCACGTTTTACTTCCCCTTGGTAAACAGCGAGTATATCGCATTACGCCAGGTTTATCATATATTCGAGAGAACGGCATCGATTGAGAGTCACGTTTCGTGGATCAAAACGAATTTCTAAAGCAAGGGAATCCTAGAATTACATTTGTCATAATGAAGACTCATCTCATGCAAAATCCATTAAATAGTAAAACCTAACGATATCACATATAAACGAATGTATTATTCGAGTATTATAGGGGAATTTGAATGGAATTAATATAAATAAAATAAATTAATATAATTTAATATAAAATAAAACAAATAAATAACTTAAATAGGCAGAATGTATTGAAAAGTGTCGCGTTGTAACAAAAGAGATTTGGAGTAAGCATAGATATTAATTAAAATGTAACTTTTAAGATTCCCTGTAAGTAGAATTTGATACAAATTGGATTAAATATAAATTATAGATTTAATCTTGCTCTATATATATTATTTATTCATTATATGTGTATGCATATAACATCTTTTTATAAATAAATAAAATATGTAGAGTAAGATTAATTATCTATACAGATGGAAGGAAAAATTTAATGTGTATAATATTGCACTATTCCTTAAACTTTTTAAGCTAATTGCATACGTATATATGTGTGTGTGTGTGTGTGTGTGCGTGTGCGTGTGTATATGTGTGTGTACAACTAAGAACGTGAAAATAATCTTATTAAATAATATTTATTTTTTAATCTGTATTTTTTATCTCTAATTTTTAGAAATAAAATACATGATACTCGTGATACACGCGGAGTGTGTGATTTGTGAGTACAAATGTTACATTTATTTAATGTTACATACGCTTATAAATTTATCTCATGCCATTATAATAAACATATTATTGAATGAATAATTGTCACGAAAAGACATTTCTTCATTAATCTTTTGACATCTAACATTTTTGGCATGAAAGTGGAACGATTTTAAAATAGCAGATATAAATTTGATCTCAGATGGCTATATCTGATTACATTTTTATTTCCATGCGATGTATTTTATCTTTGTCGTGGTATAAAAGCGTTTTATTAAAGGTTTCTACGTTTTTATAACCAGATATTTTACTCATGACTTTATGTGGAAAGTGACTCTTCTCTTGCTAACGTTTTGTTGTCACAAACTTCCGGTGAACCTTTTGATAGTGTGTTTACAGAGTAATATATTGATTTTCCGTTAGCCGAATGAATAAGTCGCGCTTTATCCAGCTGTTTCGTCATGACATCAAACAAAAAAAAAAGAGGAAAAAGAGATGGTTTAGGATATAAATCTATACATTGTGTGTGTGTGTGTGTGTGTGTGTGTGTGTGTGTGTGTGTGTGTGTGTGTGTGTGTGTGTGTGTGTGTGTGTGTGTGTGTGTGTGTATTTATATATATATATATATATGTACATATATATATTGATACACACACAATATGTTATAAATAAGTGCAAACTACAAGCAATTTTTATCACAAAAAATTTACATGTTTGAAGATTTTTAACGAGAAATTTTTAAAATCAACTATAATAAAAAACACTGTAGGTTGGCAGCAATAGAAAATTAAATTTATATGAAAAAATTAATTATATTTAATATTTGATTAAAACAATGATTATATCTGTATTTTTTTTTACAAAACTTGATATATCTTGTCTCTGTGTAGCGCCTTTCAGTTAAGGTAATAATTGGTTCTCGTGAAACAATCAATCGACTTACAATAGTTATCATTGTTGTCATTGTAATGTATTGTTGTATAATGAATGTTACATCGGGCACGATTTTCTATTGTCACTCTTTCCTTTGTTGGCTGATACTCGAGGTCGAATACAAGTCGCTCTATATTTGATAGCTCTCTATCTGTGAGATTAATATACCTCCTACAGTTTTCGCATTAATTATGAGCTTAATAAATGATAATGACGTATGATCTTGATGGCATTTGCATGAAAGGAGAAGAACATAAAATGTTCTTTGTCTTAGATAATATTTTTCATTTTTATAAGTTTTTATTTTTGCAATTTTCGAGATTAGATGAAAAATTATAATTATATATAGATTATTTCACACATTTTTATATTTAGTTAGAAAATTTTCAATGAATGAATTTAGTCGATCGTTTTATGAAAATTTAAAATTCTAATTAGAATTCTATATTAAAATTAAAATAATTTATACAGTTTATTTAGTATTTTACAATTAAACGTAAAAATTGTTTGTAAAGATAATCGTAAAGATGAATCGATGGAACAATCATGCTTTGAGATTTTCTGATTAAGATTTCGTTTGCCTAATGCTCCTTTCATGATGCATAGTTCTGAGGTCTTACGTCAGTATCTGTATTGACCGACTTCCAATCTGAGCGATGGTTCAGGGTTGATATGAACACAACATAAAATCGATAACTACGATCTTTGTATCGAAAAAAATAACAAGGTTCTCTCTGAATGATCTAATAATAGCGGTGGCTTTATTGCTCACGATATGTCAGAGAGTTCGTAGACATGTAGATACGAAATCGGAGGATATTTTGTTTTAGTGACACGTGAGACGTTTAATAGTTTTGGTTTTCAAGCCAAATTAAATGGCTATTATTGGACTTTAAATTATAACAAAATTCGATTCATAGTCATTATTCATAAAAAAAATTTGTCCTTTGTCATTTGCATTATTATTTTTTAAAAATTTTTAATGATTGCTCGTGGATTTATATGTTGCTGATAAAATAATCATAATTTAATAGCAGATATGACTTGATATTACTATTCTGCGTACAGAATTGTTATTTTCTGATGCATTCTTAAATTTGAATATAAATTTAATGAAAATACTATATTTTTTCTGTCTGTTTGAAATTATAGTTTTTTTAATCTTTTAACACAGCTTAAAGTGCGTGATAAATCACGAAAACGTTTTTATCTGATTTCTTTAGCGGCGCGTTAATAATATAGTGGTGAAAGGCAGCAGAGAACTTCTTTTTTTTAGAATTTAAACGGTCGAGTAAATTTTCAGGAATTTTATGTTCATATTCTCTTTAAAATTTTCTCTTTTTAAAATTATATAATTCATTAAAAATTAGATTGAAATAGAGAGTAATATGAGAAGAATAATTAAATTTTTTAAATTCATTTTTTGAATCCTACGCACAATTATTTAAATATTAAAAATATATACGGTGCATATTTTTAATAAAATGTTTTTTTTTTTTTTTTTTCAAAAATAAGATTTATAGCGAGAAAACGATTTTGCAGAAAGTACTTGAGACTTCATCTTAAGTAGAACGCAATCTCGCGCGCAACTTAAACCCGTCTTACGAGCCAAGGTTATCGAGTGCATTCCATAAGCATGCTCTTCGAAGAACGATATCTTCTAAGGTTCTAATTTCACGAGTTTATCCGCATCCGCTTTACTTTTCGCTTCGCGGAAGCTTCGAACTTTGATTGGTAAAGTCTGTTTGAAAGATATACATATACACATAAGAGAAGATTACTGTTTTGAAGATATGTAGTATAAGAAATTGGTGAATCCATGATACTAAAAAGAATTGAACATCTGGTGGCCTTGTATGTCACTTTAATACGATAATAAAATTAATTTACATAATTAATCGTCTTTGCATTTTTAACAGTATGAAATAATATAAATAAGTAGTCAAGTAAATAAAACAAACTAAAAATTTAGTTTAATAGTCTAAGCTTTGCACTATGACAATATTTCTAAAATTTATTATTATTTTTTAACTTGTTTTTCTGAAAAAAAAAAAAAAAAAATTTAGATCATTATTATCACATTATAATTTAATTATCGATAAGTAAAAGTTGTTTTATTAACACTTTATGACTCGCAATATTAACAAAACTATAATAATATTTGTTACAAAAAGTTGCTCGCTATACTACATCTTCCCGGAAATTTCCTCGGCTTTTTAATTTACTTTTAGATTGTTAAAATGTTTGCGGTAATGCTACTATTTCGCACAGGACTTTGTACGCTTGAACTATGTATAACTATGTATAACTATATTTTTATTATAAGTATCCGCGAGAGATAGAATAATAAATAGAGTAATAAACTAAAAGGAGGAAAATTCGAATAGTTACATCTATTGGTGGATCTCTTAATTATGGAAAACAATCCGTTATGTATGTCTCATAATATTGTTTAATGCTTCTACGTCATATGTCCCGTTGAATTAATTGCAGTAATTTATCGTATTGATGTTATCGATTAAATGCCACATTCGAGATTTGAATGACATTTCTAGACTGATATACGGACAACGTGTCATAATACGCCATACGTATAATATTTCTCTATTTGTCGACAAACATATAGCTACTCGCGTGTGTGATTCGCACTTGCTAATTATTGCGAAGTCGGGCGCTTGTCATTTTCCAATTTTTTTTTTTTTTTTTTTTTTTTTTTTTCAAAAATCGTAAAGTACGGTGATTAAATCACTGCGAAAGTTGGCAGCAATATTGAGCAAAGATATCGCGCGTTCAAACAAAATAATGCGAACAAATTGTAGACTCGGAATAATAATACTGAAATGCTACACGTCGGACGGCGTTCTGTTTGGAGCACTTTGCAATCTTCCGTGAAATTGACTTTAACCGCACTAGAGAAATACTTGCATAAGTAGATAACGGAATTCACCTGTTCCTCATGTAAAGCAATTTTGATTAATAAGATATAACGGATATAATTATTGGGTACAGAATATACACATACATAGATATATATATTTCAATATTTTTTTAATGAATAATTTAGTCACAAATGCAAGAAGAAGAAGGATACTTAAGCTGAAAAATGTAATGGATAGTGCGTTATTCGGTTTTCTCTCATTTTGCGAGTTTATATTTAAAATAGCTTGGATGATATCGAGACCCAGATGGCCGATGGACGAGCGATGAGACCGGATATTCATTACGTTCAACGATCTCGACGATTCCATGGCTGATACACTCACCGCGTGCTTATGACACACGACACGTGTCGTTGCAGCTTCGGCCCGGTGCATTGTGGCACGCGTGCCACGTGCCACGTGTATGCAAAACGCGAATCCTCTCGTCCATTATTGTGCAAAATGTCCGTTACGCAACGAGGTAAAAAAGCCCGTGGAAAGTTTTTCGACTATTGTTTTGAGTGGCACGTATCCATTTGTGCGTGTACCGATTGTTCGTTCCTCTCTTTAGGAATGCTGGGACTTTAGTTCAATGAAATGTTTGCGTACTTATGCTGTGAAGCACCCTTCGCCCTTTCTTTCGAGTGCTGAAAACATTCGCGAATCGACAACGGCAATCGAGATTATTATTTAATCAAACAATGGTGTTGTTTGTTGAAGAATTTTCTGGTTGCGCTATAAATCCCAGAAGGTGTGCCATAGTGCTTTCTAACGTATATTACAGTTCTCGACAGCGATATTATCCTTTACGAAGATTCTACCATTTATTTTGTATCGGTAGACTTTGCAGATTATGATTTTTTAACAGCACTTGATATTTACATCGTTTAATATTTTAGTTTTTATATATCAGAGCATTTAAAAATAAAATTTATATTTTCGACCTATTACTGTAATATTGATATTGTTTGATAAAATCTATTTTAATTTAATTTAATTATATTTTTAGAATTCAATGCAAATAATTTGTTAATAAGCAAAAATAAATAATAGAAATTTGCAATATGTTAACATTTTTCTAGCGAAAATCTATCGACAACGGTATTTGAAAATTTTGCAATCAATTTCGATGTAATAGATTGAATGAAGCTAATATCATTTAACTGTAAGTTAAAACCTTGAATTTTTGTACGTGTCGAAACACGATGTTTTTCTCAACGCAAGTACGATCGATAGTACGTTGCCATTCCCTTGAGAAAAGGAGCGACACGAGTTTCCTCCGATTCGTTTTCCGCATCTCGTATACACAGGGTGTCGAATAAATCTTGATAGGAAGACTTCAAGTCTTTATTTGAACTTTATTGAATCTTATTCTAACCTTTCTCGAAGTGGATTAAACTATAATTAAAATGTACTTAACAAGTATAAATGTACTTAACAAGTATATATATATATATATATATATATATATATATATATACGTCTCAAGCATTTAAAGAAAGCAAGAAATTCTTTTATAAAAAAAATTATATCTGTCATATATAATTTTTTGTCTAAAAATGTTCTATAACAAACTGATATTTTAAAAGTTTTAAAAATTCCAAATTGTCATAGTTGTTGAAATATAATATTTTATTATTTGTTAATAATAATTTTTACAAGTTATTATTTTAATTAACATTTCTCGCTTAATAAAGTTCCACCGCTTGAAATTTTATGAAAAATGCAATCTTGTTTTTCGGCGCCGATAATTACACGACATCTGGTATGCGTCGCAAAAAAAATCGCACACTAAAGTTTTTCTCAATTTGTGCTGAATGCGGCTGAAAACGAGCAGGGAACAAAGTTCAGTGAGACGTAGAAACGAAAAGTTTTTTAATATATATGAGTCCGAGGGTATTTCTCTCTTCCCATTGCGTCGTATCCTTATTATGCGCATTTGTGAGGTCATTTTCCTTTCTAACTCTATCGCAAGAGGAAGAAAATAAAATGAATTAAAATCGCTAGCACATGTTTTCAGCTGAAAACTTGAATGGTTTTTTAACGAGGTTTCTTCAAAGAGAGCACTCGAGCATTAAATTCTGATGTAAATTGGAATCATTAATTTTTAATTCCCTTCTTTATTTCTTCGTAAGAGTTTATTCTCATGGTTGAGAGCCCTAAGCCTTGTTGAGTTTGGACTTAAAAATTTTTCAAATTTCGCAAAGAATATCTCATCTAATAGTTATGTTTTTTATGGTGCTTACAAAGAGAGTGTGAATACAGTTACAACTGGAGAAAGTTTGTGTACAAATTAAATTACCATAGTCTGCGACTCTCTCTTTACGATTGACTGTGAACGAGCGGCCATCGACATACGTTTCCATGAGTTATAAACATCATTTTTTCCATAATCAATTTTTATCTTGTACAAGTATATTATTCGCGTGAAAAGAATCGTATTTTGAAAAAAACGTCGTACGTATACCTAGTAAATAATAAAATCGCATATATCGTTTGTTTTTTTATCTTTTCGAAATTTTCCTTTTACGTATGCGGTAATTCATAAGATTCTGAAGAGACAGCCATCTCTATCTACTGTGTGTCGCGACAACGGGAGCATTGTGCACCGTACAAAGCAAAATGCGCAGCGAGGTGCACCGAAACGGCCGATTGGTTCCGAAGCCATGGCTGGTATTTTATAGTGTGTACATGCTATCTCGCGACGACTATACGCCTACCACGGTACTGTTACTATCCTGCTTAGGAGCATGGTGGCCTCCGTTGGCACACCAGTGCAGCAGCCTTTTACCTACTAACGCCGAGCATAATTAGCATGAAACGTGCCGCGTCCTGCATCATAGAACTCTCCACACGCTCCGACCTCTATTATTTCTTTGTGATTCTGTAAAAGTTCGTATTTTTATATCGATGAGCTCACGAGTTCTCACGCCTCGGTGGACTGTATGTACGCTATGGCGGCGGGACGATTACGTAATTAAAGTATTTTTAATCGTGCCCTAGGAACTCGCCCTTTACATGTGAAAGAAACTTGTACTATTATTTCTCCACAGGAAACGGTACAAGTATTTTGTGTCTCTGCCGAAGGGCGGATTTTATTTTGAAAGACAAATACACTTACTGTGTAATCAAATGAATCATGTTTCATTTAGCGTAGAAGAATATTAATATTAACCGTGATATTTTCACGACGTGAAAGCGTCACATTTCAATCGATTGTTGACCGTTGTTTCTTATTTCGTCTCCGTCGGCACCTTTTTTTGCGGCTGAGTAAAATGAATGACAAACGCAACGTTACCAAATCGTACGTATGTCATGTGTGTATGTATGATTGAATCTAAAATTAATAATAGAAATTCTTCGTGAAAAATTTTATTTTTTCTAAGTTATGTTTTTTATTTATTTATATTTTTATGTCGAACTCGTGTTTTGTACAAACGATTGATTTTGCACAATATTGAGTATAAACTAAACATTTGAAAATCTCACGATTTTTATTATTTATATATTATTTATATGTATATGTTATATATAAGTGTTATATATTTTCATTAAGTTTGTGTTCTATTGTGAAACAAATAAAAATGAAATTTACCAAATTCTATCTAAGATTACCTACATTAAAGAGCATTATTGATTATTAAAGTTATTAATTGTTGTCAATTGAGGTTTTAATTTTGTGTTTGAGAATTAAAGTTTTAATAAGATTTTATTTAAAAGGAAAACGAGATACGAACAATTGCGAAAAGTAACGGAATATTTGATGACCGTTATACTCGTGGAAATAGTGCTTGCATTTTCTTGTACCAGTTTATGTGATGGAATGTACTGGTTGGATCTGGAACACCCGTTTCATCCGTTTTGTACGACTCGTCTTGAATTGCCTTGGAATTGCCTTGAAATCTTGACATTATCTGTTTTTTTTTTTTTTTTTTTTTTTTTTTACACGGTGGACGTATGAGTAACATATTATAATCATGTTTTTATTAAGGTTGTTTTAACGATCGCAAATTGCTGACAATGAAATTGCTCTTGCAAATTCCGTATACTTTCAAATCGATTATGCTATTTCCTTATTTACTTCCGTCTCATCAAGGTTATGCTCAATTATCTGTAGAAGAAATTAAAAATCATGAGATTTTATCTCTCTTTTTTTTTAATGAGTCCTTTAAAGTTACTAGATTGCAATTTTCTGAATAATATTCTACTTTTTAGATTTATTTTTATCATTTTCTAATTGTTTGCTAGTAACACGCGCAATTGGCTTTGGAAAAAATAGAAATTGATTAAAACAAAAAGAAATATTGTGTAGAGTATAAAATTAAATCATTAAAGAAGCAAAAATAAAACAGAAACAAATAAACATTCAATTATTTTAAAATGAGTGCTCAAGTTTGCAATTATTTGCCGAAATATTAACATTCTAATGACAAAGATAAATCAATCAAACTCTAAGTTTCACTTTTTAACGTCTCGAAGTAACAGAAAAGATACATTATTTAATCTTTCAATCTTGATCGATCGTTTATAATTATTTCAGGACTTTTTTGTACTTTTGTACCTTTATTTCTTTGTTGAGAACTTTCGTATTTTTATTTATCTTTTTCCACAATCTTACTTGTTCTTGTCAATCAGAAACTTTCTATGTGTTTACTGTCAAAAACTTGTCACGTATAACTATTTCTTTTAGCGTAACTAACGAATTTCACTATCCTGTGCGTGACAAAAAATATCACATGGCGACACTGACACGTGCATGTCGACGCATCGTATATGTGTTGCATATTGCTCTGTAGAAAACAATTACGCGCGTGCATCGCGAAAAGTAGAGAAAAGCCTTGGTGAAATCTCGCTTTTTCTATCTATATTCGCATGAGCGACAGCGGTTATACGGCTCTGATTTATTTCTATCCACAACCAGGCGTTATAATCCATTTAAGTGAGTTTCTAAATGTCTCCCAGAGATCATTATAGAAAATCACGATAGTTTGAGGATGCTACAACGTATTTAACTTTCGAGATTAATTTCTCGATATTATACATCTTTCTTGATAGAACGCTTTTTATGTTTTTTATTATTAATATATAAATATATGAACCAACATTGTTGTTTAAGTAGTAGCTAAAAAATTTGTAGAAGATTGAGATGCTTTTAATGTTGTGTCTTTTGTTACGATAACAATAGTAGGATCAATTCGCACCGCAGTAATATATTCAGGATTATCAGGATTGTGTAGGAAAATTAATAATCAACGGAAAGAGAGATTTCATATATGGAAATTACATTTTTATATTTGTTTTTTAAACATGGATAGGTTTAAAAACTGTACTTGTACTTTTTTTTTTTTCCGAGTAAAATAATTCAAAGTGGTTATTTCTTTAATTTAATTTTTTTTTGACAAGAGTTATATGTAAATAATTTTGACTAAAGTTTTTTATTCTTTTTAAATGAATAAGGGATTAAAGCTATTGATTTGAATTTTGTTTCCATATTTAGCAAATTATTCAAGCATCAAACTCAGCTCTCGGTCTGGTTGATTACTTAATTTGATCGGCGATGAAGAGATGTATTTTCAGCATCGTTATAGAAATTTGCGATACATATTCAAAAAATGCGAAAATAATTACATTTATAGATGTCAATTTGTAGCATTGTAAAATAAATTGTATTTGCATTTGAAAATTATATTCTTAGCTTTATGAGTTCTTTTTAATCACATATAAATCAATAAATTAAATAATATTTAATAAAAAAAATATTTGATATATATATATATATATATATATATATATATATATATATATATGCGTGTATATGATATTTATTCTTTAAAGTGGAGTTGATTATATTCTTTTAGCCATAATCGCTCGATAACAAGAGAGTGTCTAAATTTATTTCTGTAATTATATTATAAAAAATAGAGACAGAGGGAAATGTGTTACACGCGCGTATGTAGGACGTTCGACCTTTTACTTTCAAGTCACAATGACATTGATTACTCATGTTCCAAGGTATCGGTACATATTTTTATTCTCTTCTTGCATCACAATTTGTCTCGATATTCTTGTCAATAAAATTCGTAAAAAATGAAGGTGCGAAATTTTTTAAATTAAAATAATGATGTCATTGAAGACTCTCAATTCAATAGATACAACGGATAGATTATCCATATAATTGTTAACTCACGTAACATTCATCGACCAAATCTTGGAGATGTGTGTCAAGTTTGCAGAACTGGAAGTGACACTCGCGTGCTCCACTTTGAAACGAGAGCCCTTGAACTCCATTTTAACATCTCACACGCGATCGTTTACCGTCAAACTTTCCAGGGATATAATGTACATTACATAAAAGCCATTTATTTATATGGTTGATGTAAAATATTTACAGAAAAAAAAAAATTTGGTATATATACACGTCTTCTTTTTTAAATTTTTGTAGAAAATAAATATTATTCGTCGTTCTATTATATATAAGATTATCGGACATTTTTTTGTGAAACAAATTTGATGTTTTATATATATATATATATATGTGTGTGTGTACGTGCATTCTATGTTGTCTTTATTTTGCATTGTATACGCGCGTACAGCTTATTAAAAGTAAAGAGCGAAGGTTTCCTCTCGTTCCAAAGAGCCGCAAACGCGCGCGAATTCACCGCTGGAACCGCATGAGAAGAGCGTGAAGCTGCATTTCGCGGCACCAAGCCGCGGGCTAGAAAGTAGCTGGCGACTTATTGCGTTTGTTCGGCTCGCGTGTCGTGAATCTTGTTTTGCTGCTTTGAGCCGGTTGCAACGGCATTTACGTCGGATAGAATCGGTTGGAATCGGATCGACGTCCCTGCCGTGAGATCAATACCGTCACACCAACTTTTTTCGATACTCCATGTATTTAAAAAATAATTTAAAATATAATTAAAGGAATTTGATAAGTATACTATATTGCATATTTATAATGCGGATTATGATTCGTCGCACGACTTTTGTTAGAAAAATGTAACACGTAAATTGGATATTTCATATTTCTTTTTATTTATTACGAATCAAGTTCCGTTAATATATTCAAGGAATACAGTTTAAAGATAAAAATATTTTTACATGCACCCCATATATATATATGCAGATTGCTCCTGTGTTAATTTTCCACTATTCAGAATCCCGAAAATATCCTCGACATCTTTCACGATGTACGCTTAATTTGAAATGAGTGATAGCCAAAAATAAATGTGACCTGGAACTGAAATTAGCTGATACAATCAAAGTCTTTGACTATATTTTATTGATTTCCCTTGTTATTTAAATCAATGAATAACGATATCACGTTTAGGAGATATTTCAGTTCAATAAAGTATTAAGAGAATATTGGAAATTAATTTCGTGCGTGTAACTCTGATAACAAGTAATGATAGCAATAAATTGATTTCTAAGTATTTTTCCCAGATCGCGGGTTACTTTTTTTATTCAGTTTAATGTTATTATAACAAAGAAATATGTGTTTGATATTATTTACATAAGAGATATTGCATTTTAAAGCATTTTAATTTTTATATTATATTATTTATATTATAATAATAAATGTAGTATCTCCAAAGAACCATTATTAACATTTTCACATGAAAACTATCATTACTTTTCTCAATTCAAACGACCATGTATAATTTCGAAAGAGAATATTATTAGACAACAAAAAACATCTCTTTTATAAATATCAAGATGTTATTGATTTTAAAAAAGCTAAATATGTTTTCATGCAATACACGTGTTATACTTATGGTATTTAATTTAAACAAACTATATTACCTATTGTTAGATGATTTAATAATTGATTGAATTTTCTTTTCTTTTTTTCAATAATAAATTTTTTAATAATACATTTCTTATTGCATAATTATACATAACTGTTGTATATAATCACACATAGCTGTTTCAAATATAAATACTACATGGATGGTAGATATCTTTTGAGCGTTAACGACGATCGATAAGGAGAATGCTGCTATTGCAGTTTGTCGACGGTAAAGAACGTGTACTATTTTACCATATATTGAGAAGGAAGAAAGTCAGATTTGTTCTCTTTCTCGAACTGTTCGACATCGACAGCTGTCGCCGCTCTTTGAAAGATGAGTAAATATTAACGAGCACCGGAGAACGAAAATCGTTATTTCGGGGATGAAATATTGCGCGTTACGAAAATTTTAATGTGAGAAATCACAGTGCCGAGCAAATTGAAGTAGGTAGCCATAGGATCAAATAAGTTTGTTTGAATTCGTATTCAAAAGAAAAAAAAAGAAGAAGAGACCATTTCGGCTTTTGTTTGCAGACGAAGTACTTCTTGTCGCGGCTGCGTCGATGTCGAGTATGTTGCCTTGAATGCCTTTAGAAATACTGAGTCGCTCCTTCTATCGTCGCTTTTTATCGGCATCTCCTTTGCCTTACTCTACTCTTTCAATTAAAAAGAAAAAAAAAAAACTATGTTCACCTTCCTCGATTACTCGAGACTTCCTCTTAATTTCGAGACCGAGTGCATACGTCGAAAGCGGAAAAGACATACCGTAGGCTTCTGATTTATTAACCATGTGCAGATATTGATTAGACAAACATTTGACAGACGTATACCTTTTTAAAGACATATTTTGAATTTTTTAAAAATTACATTTCTATAATGAATATAACATGTTATATAGAATAATTATATGTGTAATGAATAGATAATCTTTTGAAAATAAATGGGCGAGAAAACAAAATAAGTACTTAATGATTGATAAATTAATGTTTTTTAAATAATGATATAATTATATATATTAATATAATAAATATGTATATTAAAAATTGCTTTTTAAATATTTTTATTCTTTCTTATATAAAAAATGGATTTTGATATATTTTTAATTATTATTACAATACTGTTTGCTTCCTTTTAATAAAATCTCAATTTATTTGCTTTATTAAAAAGAAAAATAACTTTTTATTCATATACTATACATGTGAATTTGTATATTATATTTCAAGTTTGGGCGAATATCATTATTAATTAATCAATTTAATGGAATAATTATTGGAAAAATATGGCAATTTTTTAAAATTTTGAAAGTGTAGTAAAATGTTATGATACAAAACATCACTCAGAATGAAATATAGTCGAGGGAAAAGATGTATAAATAAACGGCGATGGGTGAATATTCGATGAGAGTTGGTTTAATCTAATTAGTCGTTCGCTCGAAGTTAATTTCCTCATCGATCAGCCGTCGGATCATTTCTATCCTACATCTCACTTCAAAGTGTTACATACTTCAAATTTACTTTATTCCACCCACTTCAATCTGTCATTTATTTTTATAATCGAATAATTTTTCTGGCTTGATATATCCTTGAAATATTTTCACCTTGAAATATTCACGAGATTACGTCTTTCCATCCAAAGAGCAAGGAATCTCCCTACTTTATTTTATAGCCGCGGGAATTGTGATATCGATCTTATTTATCTTTCGACTCGTATCGTGTAGCGTAATGGTGTATACGAAAAAAAATATCTGTCACAAAAAAAAAAAAAAATCTGTTTTTCCTTATCCTAAGAAAGCATTTTTTCCGAGTTTTTGTAGCGTCTTTAAGCGTGGCACGTGTTTGCCATCTGCATTCTTCAATGGTCGACCCTCCGCAGAATATGTACAGTTCATATGCTGTAGTTTATGGTTCATAAAAATCCAATTTACACATAAACAGATAGTTTGATTTACGTACTGATTTTCAAAAAGAAAATTCTTGTGAAGTTAGCCGACATAAAACAAATTAACTTTCTAGCTAACTAACTAGCTTATTAACAAACTAGTTTTACTAACTTTTTAAAATAAAAAAATGTATACGTATTATATACAAGAAAAGATAATATTAATTTATTTTTTTAATTAAATCCAACAAATATGATATTTAATATAATGGAATATTTATTATACACTAATGTATAAACTTAAGTTTGTTAAATATGGAAACTTGTAAAAATCTGATTAGTAACTTAAGACAGTGAAACGCTCTCTTGTTTTCTTTGCACATATTTTTGCAAACATTCGTACGACATTCTGTGTTCATGATAAGTTCAGAAATAATATATCAGAGTTATGGTGTAAATACTCACCCTGTATGTTGCTTGCGTGGATCGTAATACTTCGTTATATACGGTTGTGCTTCTAGAAAATCCTGCTACCGCTTCGTCGTCAGTTGGTATTTTTCCTGAAGTGGCTTCGACCTAATAATTTCTACGACAGGCGCACAACGTTCACGAGGCTTTCTTTTCTCTCTTTTCTGCCGCTTTACTTCTTATTCCTTTTACAAATTTTATATTTTTTTTTCGTTACACTATACGTGATTTTTTTTTATATTTATATTCCTTTTTTCTATGTAACCGCGCGGTTACGTGGTTATTTCTCAATGCTGTTATCGACAGATATATCAGAAGCATATATATATGTATATACATAGAGAGAGAGAGAGAGAGAGAGAGAGAGAGAGAGAGAGAGGAAAACGAATTACGTGGTGATTTTAGCGGGAGGGGGGGGGGGGTATTTTTCGCGTAGCTGTCGGACCATTCGTGAGGAAATAATACATGTTGTCATTTTTGAAATTTGTTCCAACTTCAGTGAATCTGTCAGTACATTTCTCGATTCGAGCTGCATAACTAAATCAGATCAAAACAGATTGGGATAACGTGTGCTCAATTAGAAAGTCAATGCCATTCATTTATTATCGGGGAATTATCATAAATGGATCAGAATTTTCTGGACAAATAAAGTAAGAGAATTCTAATATTAGTGTATGCGTCGTTATTCATTAATAATGACGCACTATAATTAAAATAGATCAGAATTAACAGATTTTAAACTCAATGTAACATAAATACATCTATAGTGGAATTCTATCGTTTATCACATTTTATTCAAGAATTATATTTTTGATATAATAACTTTTTTTCACATAAAGTGATGAGTATCTTTGTAAAAATCATTTTTTATTATGAGCGTACTGCAAAATTACATTAAAATTATCGACGTCAATAATATTCTGTTATAGATAAGATTTAAGGAACAAACACAAATATTTAAACGAGTTTTTACAATGTAAATACAAGACAAATGCACAAACACGCACAAGTTTGCGACTTGTAGTGTTATCACAACGGTCGTTTCATTTCACGTCGTCCTCATCGACGTGATCGACGCCATGGCGTATATCGAGGACGAAAAAAGCGAGCGTTATAACGGTACTAGAGCCTGTAACATCACCGGCTTGGTTGGCATATTCTGGTGAAGGTCTAGTCTAGACAGAGAGCGGGCAGGTCGATATGGCACCTCCACCGCCGAGCAGGATAACCCGATATCGTGGTGAGAGGAGGATACCAACGACGAGAGGAGAATGCGATCATCGTCAGAGAGAAAGACGACGGACAGAAGCGTACACGTGCAATAGATTGGCAAACGATTCATGAAGGCTCAAGTACACGAGGCGACAGCACGGTCGGTACACACGAGAGAAACGTAATTCTGGATCCGTTATTGTGATAGATCGAGTAGAAGCGACATGAAAAGATGTAAGTCGCGCACTTTGAGAAACGTTGATTCTGTATCAAATGATCTTCAATAATTTTCAAGGAAAAAATTGAACTTTTTTTTTTTTTCTACGACAAATCTTCGAGACTTACAAATCTCGAATAAAAGTGTTGTGTATGATGAATATGTAAAAACTGTCTAATGCGATCTAATCGTTCAATTTCGGTAGCTCAAAGGACGAAGAATTCACTTGAAGCTAAATTTTATTTTTTGGTCGATCGAAAATTTGATTGTGTTATTATTCCACATCTCCTTTAATATCGTTCTCGTGATGTATCTTGTATAATGTTGATATATAAACGCGGAATTCAAGCGTTGTAAATTACGATTAATGACTGAAACGAAGGCGAAATGAGCCAACTGTTGCTGTAGGATGGAAATGATGCATCAAAAATGAATAGCAGCTATTGATCGATCGTGCCGTTTATCGAGATTAACATGTTATATCGAGACTTGTTTTATTCAGTAACGTGAGATTAATTTCCAAATCTCCCAATAATATTCTATGAAATAGTAAAGAATAATGTTTAGAGAAAAATTTGATATTGACATAGATAATAATTATGTATCTATGTGCATTTTTTGTTGTTGGGAAAGAGTTATTACATCAAAAACTTTGTATCTATTTAAATCGGAACGATGCGTGAAATCTGGAGAAAACTTGAATAATGATATAAAATTTGTGTTACGAAAATGAACGGTTATGTGTATGTCCGTCACAAGTATTTTCGATTTCTCCAATATTTATACGAGACGATCTACTAGTAGAATTACGTTTTCACGTTGCAACGTTGTACTTTCACGATGTCATAATATAGTAAAAAGTACACGTATCATTCGTATTTTATAACTGGTATGTGATTCGACACACTTCAGTGCGACGCAATAATTACATTAGGAAAGTAGGGATCTTTTTACTTTATTCGTGGCTGGCGTGACTCCGAAGATTAATTAGCGTCTAAATTGACGTCATATTGTGGAGCAAAAATTATTTAAACGTATTGCACACGCGGCGCGAAAGGAAATGAAAACGAGACGTTATGTTAAATTTCGCTTTATATCTCGCGGGCATATTATATATTCCTAGAAAGAGCGCACTAGCAGTTGCTATTTTGGATATTATATTTAATGAATATGTCGCGAGTTAATGGAAATTCATAGAAATCGATGGGAGAGACACCGGAGTAGACGTAATTATTGTTTTATGCATGCATGCGCTTCAAGGAAAGTCAATTATTTTTTTTTTTTTCCATGATATTATTACATTAAAAAGAAAGCTTTATTCACTCTTTATATTAGAGGGTAAAGGGCGTAGAGGGAGAAAAGAAAGGTATATATTTTAAAAGAAAATAACATTTTAGATGTTTAAAATAAGAAAAACGTTTAAACTGTGTTCTTAAAGATATATATGAGCAGAATAAAAATAAATAAAGATTTCTTTTTCTACGATTTTCTTTTCAATTTTAATTTTTGAACTCGTAGATTTTCTTCTCGGATATATTGTTTCAAGTACACATTTATTTCGTAAGTCACTGGTGAATAAAATTCTAAAATGTTTTTATCGATTTGGTGATTTTACAAGTTGTTCTATTTAATCTTTTTTCCTATACATATTTGTTATATATAATTTTTTACTTGTATAACTGTTTTTTTACGGCGGGTAAACCTTATGGTTATTGATTTCGTCTCTTGATTGCTGAACGAATAATCTTAATCCTTTAATCGACTGCATGACGATGATGAACGTCATCCCAGTTAATTCGTTTGCACAAAAGTTAAAGGAAGCGGAACCGGAAGTAACTATCATTTGGATAAAAAGGCGAACTCGCCTAATTAAGGCTTCATTAATGAGCGAATCGTGATGGGAGTAAAATAACGAGCGTTTTGTGTTTAAGTAGAAGAGAAGTAGTATATTATGAGAGTAGACGCTAAATTTACCACGATCGATCTTTTCGTGTTAATCTCAAGTCTTGAAGTTGAAGTTTTATTAAAAATTACTAGAGCATTTTCGATTCTTTAAAGGCATATGTACATATATAAATTTTTTTGTTTTATTACATAACATTATACATGTACATACCTATATAATACGTATAATATTAATATGTACAGAATAATATATACAGATATCTCTTGATTAAAATTAGAAAAGAAAAAAAGAATATAGAAATCAAATAGAGGCAAAAATAATACACCTAAATAATATATTAATTATACTTAATTATACATAAAAAGAATAGATTTAGATTTGATTATTAATTAAAAGTACAGGCACTATAAATAGAGATGATTAATACTCTTTTTAAAGAACTATAAACTTGAAAGGTGAATAAGATTCCTCGTCTTAAAGCACATATGGAGGAAAAATTATTGCCATATATATACGATATAACGGTTTTAATTCTGCATGTTGTAGAGAAATTCAGAACATTAAAGGCAGGAAGAAATGACCTTGAAAAGAAGAAATTTCTCGCGCATTTCGCTATATCTCTTTAATAATTTCTCTAATTGCGCCTGTGGTAGCTTCGTCGTATCGCTCAAAAGCACAACGAATTTAATAATCGTATCCGCGATGCACGTTCACGTAGATTTAAATGCAATAATTAAAGAGAAAAAAAAGGAAATTTCTTTCTCGTTCCTTTTTTAACACGTGGTGTAGAATCATCAAACCGAGCAAATCGCGTTTCTTGGCATGCTATGCCTTCGGGTCGACTTGTCGTCACCTCCGGCTTGGAGTTTAATTTGCTGTAGGAAATCTACTCGTTTCCGCGCGCACGTGGACCATCCCTTCCCGCGTTGAGCAAAGACTGGCTCGTCGTTTCACTACTGTAAATCAAAATATCCGTTGGAGCGTCAACGACGACAGATTGCTATCTAATACAGGAAATTTAGAAAAGTGAAGAAGAGCATTTCTTCTTTCGAACAATAACTACGTGTCTTCGAGGGCTCTTGAAAACGAGGAAATGTCAAAATTGCGCTCGAAAACGTAAAAGATGAGACACTGCGAATAATTAATTGCAAGAACAAATATGAGTGTGTGTGTAATTTATATATTTCACGCAGAGATAATTTCGACTTGTAATCTAATTTGACTCGACATTATATTACCGTGTTGCAATTAGAAGCACTTTCATAAAATTTCTATTAATTTAATCATTAATTAATTTACAGATTGAGCAATATATCAAAATTTCTAATATCATTATATAATATAACAAGATAAATGATTCAAATGTTGGTTAATTATGCAAGTTATAATGAGCGATTAAATGAATCGCGAAGTTTGGTGAACCCCTGAAATGGCCCCTGAAGCCGGAGTGACAGTCAGTGACAGTTGGCGAGGCGTGCGAGAGACGTATCGATGCATCTCCGAATTTATTTTCCGGAACGTCCGACAGAGGGCGCGGCTGGACGGCGTCGCATCGTGGTGCGCGTGAGCGGCGGCGCGGCAGCGCCAAGTGCCAGGCGCCAGTACATTTTCAGACCTCGCGGCGCGCGTTTCGACGCGATTCCCGGTTTCTCGCGCGCCAAATAATCCCACCGATTCCGTAGCGTTTCTCGTGCTGAAGTCGCGACGAGCCGAGCTCGGCAAAAAGCCGTCGGGACGTCGCGTTGGTGTGAAGTGAAAATTTGTCGCGCGACGTGCGATTTTCGGAGTGCAATCGTCTGTGGATTACGCACGGCAGCTGCAGCGAACGGCAAGAACAGGACAGGCAGGGCAGGTTGTTTTGGACGACTATAAAGTTGCCGTGTTCGGCGCGTTCGAGATTCACGAGCCGGTCTCATCGATCGTTGTTATTAAATCCTGTAAGATGTGATTTCCAAAGATGTCGTCTCGCGCGAAAAGTTGTCGGTGTATGAAACTATTGCGTCTTCTTTTTTTTTTTGCAATTTTTTTATCTATTTATTTATGTTTCTTTTTCCGTTCTCTTGAACGTTGATTCGTAACTTTTGAGTGGTTGATACTATTGTCAATGTAAGTAATATACATATAGGTTAATATCACACAATATTGAATTTTCAACAATAATATATGATGCACATTTTTAGCAAAGCTACATCGATGATTTTTGATTGAAAAGATTCGTTATTTATGTGTGTGTATTGCATTTTATTGCGTTTAATATGGAATACAATTTTAAATCGTCAAATTTGAAAGTAATATTATTAAAACCGCAAACCGCAATTTATTTTCGCGATAACCTTATTGCTCTGAAAGCGGTCTTCGTTATCTAATTGGAACTGCACGCGAGTTTTGAATACAACAGTCATTTATTATTTGATTTCGATATGTTAACGAGCGAGTGTGTTGATATTTGATTTTTCTAAATCTATTCACGGTCAACATGCTGCGCAATACTATTTATATATTATTTTTAAATGTCTGCTTGTGAAAAAAAAATTTCAAATATAACTTATTTATTATATAGTATAATAATGATGAATGAATTGGGAAAAGATATCGCTTTGACGTACTTAAAAAAAGTGTATATTAAAAATTCAAAAATTTAATATATTTAATGTAAAGATTAAATCAATATATTTTGAGTTAATATATCAATTTAATCGTAATGTATAAAATTATTGATTAGGAAAAAGAAATATTTAAATTTAAACACTGAGCGAATAATTTTATCTTTAGTAATAGAATGGTAGAAAGAATTTTATAAAAATAAATATCGTATCGTATAGAATTGAAGAATTTTCACAACTATCGAAAAAGTCATTGAAAATGCATAGCTTTATGAATCAACATTTCAATGAATGGAGACCGGAAACAAACGTAACAAGAATGTGGAAGGTCATAGCGATAAGTTTGAAAATATCATTCAGTATGTTTCTGATGATCCTGAAAGCAACATTCATTACGGATTCCTCAAATATTAATCCTACATACAGAAGCTTTTATCTTTCGATACTGCCGTTGAACACATGATAAATTAATTACGAATCATGAATGTACATACATGGTTGCTGCAATGAGAATTGCATAATATGTAAAAGGAACGCATCGGTGAGCGTTCATTACGCCATTGCCTCTTTATATAATTTTCAGAATACCAAAGATGATTACATCGTTATTTATGTTACAATCATTTAATATCCAATTAAAAATTGAAAAAAGGAAATGGTTCAAACACACTATTTTAATCTAATTTTGTCGATGATTGTTATAATTAACCTTTATAGCTAACCTTTGATATTTTGCAAAGTTTTTGAATAAATGCTGAACACACAAAAGAAGAGGAGAGAGAGAGAGAGAGAGAGAGAGAGAGAGAGAGAGAGAGAGAGAGAGAGAGAGAGAGAGAGAGAGAGAGAGAGAGAAAGAAAGAAATCGAAAATATTTTGCATAATTTCTAGCAAATCCGATTATGCGACTTAGTAATTCACATGTATTCAACGTATGAATTATTTAAACGTTCGGGATATAATTTCACGTTGTCGGATTATGAGTTCTGCATGTTAAGCTTCACATTCTCATTGCGAGAGTATATATTTAGCAGAAATCTTCGTGGATCAGAATGCAATGGCACTTCGTGCATGCGTTGGGGAACCTTGACCTAACCGATACTATTGAAACCACGTGCAATCGCAGTGATTTCGGTAGGAAATCGCAGATCTCGGAGCGACGAGACGACGCAAGTTTTTATCGTTTTTCGATATCGCACAGAGTACTAATAATTTAGTTGCCTCTTTGGCGTGTTTTTTTTTTTTTTTTTTCTTTTTTTTTTAATACCAGAAAGCGTTACGTGTTTTTTAATTGGCGTTACGTGTATGGAGCGCGCACGTAACACAAACAGACGGAAATTGCGAGCAACGAAATATTTTTCTATTTATGATACACTGTCGTGCAATGTGGTTGCGTACAGGTACACAATTTGTTGCGTATTTATGCGACCCTGATCTTCATTTTTCGAAATTTTTCCGAAGGAAGAACGAGGAAAGAGATCCTGGGAGACTATCGAGAGAAAAAAGCATTATGTATTCTTCGGCCAAACTTTTCCTATTCGCAGGCGAGAGAGCGATTTTGTCAGAACCAATTTTGTTGAAAGCTCGTTTGCATGTATAGGTAACATGTAACGTGTCGTTATTCGTCGTTGTTCCGATGATGCATTCTTGCGAGGTGGAAGCAGAGGCGTTATAGCATGATTGAAAAATTCTCGCGTGATGAACAATTTTTATTATAATCCATTTTAATTTATTCTTTCACGTGCGAACATTTTGGAATATTAATAATTTAAAATATAATACAATATAATAAATATTGTGCAGGGAAAATAGAGGGGTACGGATCAAAATCCGAATTATTTCCAGCCTATATATTGTATCTCTTATATTATTTTTGCATTTGTTTTTGTCTACGGTTACTCGCATCCTCGCGCAAAGCGTTCACCTGGGATATTTAACAACTCCGAGAGGTATCGGGGAAAAAAAATTCAATTTCGCAAAAATTCGAGCGTTCCTTTCCATCCGCGCTGATCTCTTGTTGATTTTCGGTTAACGATCGCCGCCAATGACAACGTGTCTTCTCCTATGTGAGAGTATTTTCGCGCGAGCCGCGAATGTCCGTTTTCCGGTGCTTCGATCCGCGCGTTGCCTTGTTCACATGCGCATTTTGTTACACGTCGTTGCCTCGCTTCCTCGCTTCCTCGTTTCTCTCGGTGTTTCGATGCTGTTACGAACAAATGCGAGAGTTACCGTTTCTATTCCGGCGCTGGTAGACGCGTTTGTCAGACAGAAAAGTAAAACAATACAGCTTGTCAGGCTGCGATAATTAATCGCAGCTACCAGCGATAATCGCTCGAGAATAATTACATTCATCGCATGATAATTATTCTGTCAGTATTTTCAGCTTCTATTGAAGATACGTATATTGATTTAATCCTATTACGAAAGTCATCCAGAATTTTTGATAAAATGGAGAGAATAAGTTCTTTCTTTTGTCATATAATCTCATACTTATGAGTGCGAAATATGGGATCCAATCTCCCTAATCTTCAAAAATATTAATAAATAAAAAATCATGCAATTAATTATATATATATATATATATATATATATATTATATAGTATAAAGAGAAGACGGATATGAATATATTTTAAAAGATTAACTCTATCTATATACATTTCAGCCTTGATTTATTTGAAATAATATAAAAGCCAAGTATTGATCCGCATCGTGCGTTTCACACCTTGTAAATCTCGCGAGATTTTTTTTTTATTTTCCAATATAATATTCAATTAATTATATAGTTACAGCATTTAAAACAATTTGTAGTGATGAAATTTATTGTATTAGAATGACAAGTAATTGACGTTTTATGAAATATGTAGGGTTTGTGCAAGTTGGATTACGTAAAGTTAAACACATTAAAATCTGCGGAATGAAGATTGATGTGTAACCTATCTACCTACGCAAATTAAAGTCGATATGTTTTAACATTAAGAGATTCAAAATTATCGGCAATCAATCTTTTCCGTCAATTTATCACACCCTTTTAGTTTCTCCACAATGTGATTTATGAACTTTTTTTTTAAATAAATTATTTCATCTCGCTTTCTTACAACAATATTTTTCAGATGCAACATGCATTACATTTTCGGTACGACACGTGATTCGTGTTAGCCACTGAATCCCTTCGAGTTAAATCTGCCAATTAAATGTGAAAAGAGCGGTGTGTGCATCGCTTCCTGTTGAAGGACGAACACGTGTTTCGAGTTCTTGAAATCATTTTGAACATGCCCTGGTATGTTTCCTCTCAACGTCGAGTCTTACATAAGACAGATGTAACGCGCTTCCTTCTTTTTATATTTTCTTTTTCTCGTGAGAGGATATTTAATCAAGAATGTTACGTATACTTCCATTATATCTCTTGAGTGAAATTGCAAATGATATACTTTGGGAAATAATAAGTATTTTTTTTTTTTTTTCTAATAACAGAGCTCTCTCTTCATCTTGTGGCCATTTTCATAACTTTGAAAGAAAAGATGTTTGTAATCTTAGTTCTACGTAAATTAATTCAACGAAGTCGTTGTTGTATTAATTATGCAATTTGTATCATTGAATTGATGTAATAATAGTTTGAACGGTGGCATAATCACCGGTTTTATTCATCCAATTAGTTCTTTCTCTCAGCGTATAATATCTATCATAAGAGCAAATATACAGGTATGTGACTGGGAAGTGGTTGATAGAGAGTTAACTAGCGACACCGCACACACCACATGCCAGCCGTATCATCGCATTATCGGATAAATTCCGCTACCCGGTACTGACGCGGGTTGAAACGATTGCGTCATCGATTTTTGCACCTATATTTTCCCCCCTCACCTCGGTCACTGCCCCGTAAAGGGGCAGTATGATCTGCGTTCATGCGAGCATGAAGGATAGAGCAGGATCGATTTGTCGGTGTTCTCCGTAAATATTTGCGACCGTTGTCTGCGTGTTGCGGAGATGCACAATGCACACGCGTGTAGTTATCGCGACGAGTGAAACCGCATCGTGGGTATATGTGTAAATGCCATCCTGTCGATGCGTAACGAACACGTTCTTTCCGCACTATAAACGCGCCTCGCGCCCTTGCATCGTTTAATACGAAGAATGGAAACTATTTCGGGCAGCCGAGCTCGTTATACGAAGTAAATCGTCCAACGCGAGTAGTGGCATGCCTTTTTGGCATAATTAAAATAATTCATACATTGTGCGCGAATAAACATTTCTTTAACGCAAATAGTTATCGAGATAGGGTAAACTCGGGTAAGATGGCCAGTTTTTTAAAATGCAAAAAACGTACGTTTAATTTTGTTATTTTTCAATAGTGTTTGACATTATTATCTTCAATGAAGCTTAAATTACGTAATATTATCGAAATTAAAAGGAAAATATATCATAGAAATTTTATATTATCAAAATAGTACAACATAAGCATTGGCCATTTTGCCCAACTTTTAAAGAAAAGATGGCCATAGTATTTATAAAAAAATAGTGAAAACGAAAATAAAACTTATAGGTCATATAATAATTTACATATCTTTATAATACGTCTAACGTCGATTACGATAGCTTAACTGTAATTTATTCGACGTTATAACAGTTTTTAGCGGACAAATGAAAAACTTTGCAGGTAGTCAAACGTAAAAATATAATATAAAATTGACAATATCGTTATTTCGAACAATGTATGCGCATAAAGTACTGTAAATATTGATTATCTTTAATAATGACTAAAAAAGCGCACTTGTAGCGGTTATTGAAAAAATTACAGCCTATGGCCATCTTACTCTACTTTACCCTATTCATGCGCAATAAATTCTTTGACGTTTCTGGATTTTTTTTTCTAAATTACACATGTCTCGAATTTACATAATGCCGTTTGAAGTTAATATTTATATCTCGCGGGCGACATTTTTTTTTATATCGCATATATTTTATATCCGTTTTTATCTTTTTTTTTTTCAAACATTTACGGATCATTCTCGTTGCGAGTCGGAATCGGAAGCAGCACGAATCGATCGCGGCCGTGTCAGATTGACATAAACGTAACGTTGGCAATGGTGCGATGACGATAGAAAGAGAAAAGAGAGGCTGTTTTATTGACATTTTTATATCGCCTTGCGATAGACATACCGCCCGCATATCCAGGCGAACGCGATACCTCCGTCGTGATTTATGGCCACCAGATTGCTCCAAATAGCAAGTGAGCACTACTTATACAGACGTGTCGTGTACGTATATACACGTACATATACACGCAGAGGTTAACACGCACGCTAGCAAGTACGTTAGCACGCATGCACAAACGATGCACAATGTGCGAATACACACACGAGAATGACACACCCACTAGTTTGACCTGTTTGGTTTTGGTTCATCCGTTGATTAACTGTCTGTATACGTCCAGACTTTGCCAAATCGACGATGTAACATGGATAAATGCATATAGTATATGTTATTGCATGTGTGCATGGATTTGCAGAAGATATAAAAATAGAGAGAGAAG